>NW_027474622.1:0-34121 GCF_050947335.1 Megachile rotundata | reverse complement strand
ATGATCGATAGAATGAGAATTAATATACTCACTACTCTTAGTATTATCAATCTAACTCATATTATTAGCCATATTATGTTTATATTATCGATAGAACGACAATTACAATACCTATTACTGTTATATTATCAATCTAACTCATATTATTAGCCATATTATGCTTAAATGATCCATAGAACTACAATTACTATACTTATTACTCTTATTATTATCAATCTAACTCATATTATTAACCATATTATGCAGATATGATCGATAGAACTACAATTACTATACTCATTACTCTTATTATTATCAATCTAACTCATATTATTAGCCATATTATGCTTAAATGATCGATAGAACGACAATTACTACACTTATTACTCTTATTATTATCAATCTAACTCGTATTATTAGCCATATTATGCTTATATGATCGATAGAATGAGAATTACTATACTCACTACTCTTAGTATTATCACTCTCACTCATATTATTAGCCATATTATGCTTATATGATCGAGAGAACGACAATTACTATACTTATTACTCTTATTATTATCAATCTAACTCATATTATTAGCCATATTATGCTTATATGATCGATAGAACGACAATTACCATACTCACTACTCTTAGTATTATCAATCTAACTCATATTATTAGCCATATTATGGTTATATTATCGATAGAACGACAATTACTATACTTATTACTCTTAGTATTATCAATCTAACTCATATTATTAGCCATATTATGCTTAAATGATCGATAGAACTACAATTACTATACTCATTACTCTTATTATTATCAATCTAACTCATATTATTAGCCATATTATGCTTATATGATCGATAGAACGACAATTACTATACCCACTACTCTTAGTATTATCAATCTAACTCATATTATTAGCCATATTATGCTTAAATGATCGATAGAACGACAATTACTATACTTATTACTCTTATTATTATCAATCTAACTCGTATTATTAGCCATATTATGCATATATTATCGATAGAACGACAATTACTATACTTCTTATTGTTATTATTATCAATCTAACTCATATTATTAGCCATATTATGCTTATATGATCGAGAGAACGACAATTACTATACTTATTACTCTTATTGTTATCAATCTAACTCATATTATTAGCCTTATTATGCTTATATGATCGATAGAACGACAATTACTGTAGTTATTACTCTTATTATTATCAATCTAACTCATATTATTAGCCATATTATGCTTATATGATCGATAGAACGAGAATTACTATACTCACTACTCTTAGTATTATCAATCTAACTCATATTATTAGCCATATTATGCTTATATTATCGATAGAACGACAATTACAATACCTATTACTGTTATTATTATCAATCTAACTCATATTATTGGCCATATTATGGTTATATTATCGATAGAATGACAATTACTATACTTATTACTGTTAATATTATCAATCTAACTCATATTATTAGCCATATTATGCTTAAATGATCGATGGCACTACAATTTCTATACTCATTACTCTTATTATTATCAATCTAACTCATATTATTAGCCATATTATGCTTATATGATCGATAGAACGAGAAATACTATACTCACTACTCTTAGTATTATCAATCTAACTCATATTATTAGCCATATTATGTTTATATGATCGATAGAACGACAATTACTAAACTTGTTACTCTTATTGTTATCAATCTAACTCATATTATTAGCCATATTATGCTTATATGGTCGATAGAACGAGAATTACTATACTCACTACTCTTAGTATTATCAATCTAACTCATATTATTAGCCATATTATGCTTATATGATCGATAGAACGACAATTACAATACCTATTACTGTTATTATTATCAATCTAACTCATATTATTAGCCATATTATGCTTAAATGATCGATAGTACTACAATTACTATACTTATTACTCTTATTATTATCAATCTAACTCATATTATTAGCCATATTATGCTTATATGATCGATAGAACGACAAATACTATACTTATTACTCTTATTATTATCAATCTAACTCATATTATTAACCATATTATGCAGATATGATCGATAGAACTACAATTACTATACTCATTACTCTTATTATTATCAATCTAACTCATATTATTAGCCATATTATGCTTAAATGATCGATAGAACGACAATTACTATACTTATTACTCTTATTATTATCAATCTACCTCGTATTATTAGCCATATTATGCTTGATGATCGATAGAACGACAAATACTATACTTATTACTCTTATTATTATCAATCTAACTCAGATTATTAGCCATATTATGCTTATATGATCGATAGAACGACAATTACTATACTCACTACTCTTAGTATTATCAATCTAACTCATATTATTAGCCATATTATGCTTAAATGATCGATAGAACGAGAATTACTATACTCACTACTCTTATTATTATCAATCTAACTCGTATTATTAGCCATATTATGCTTATATGATCGATAGAATGAGAATTAATATACTCACTACTCTTAGTATTATCAATCTAACTCATATTATTAGCCATATTATGTTTATATTATCGATAGAACGACAATTACAATACCTATTACTGTTATTATTATCAATCTAACTCATATTATTAGCCATATTATGCTTAAATGATCCATAGAACTACAATTACTATACTTATTACTCTTATTATTATCAATCTAACTCATATTATTAACCATATTATGCAGATATGATCGATAGAACTACAATTACTATACTCATTACTCTTATTATTATCAATCTAACTCATATTATTAGCCATATTATGCTTAAATGATCGATAGAACGACAATTACTATACTTATTACTCTTATTATTATCAATCTACCTCGTATTATTAGCCATATTATGCTTGATGATCGATAGAACGACAAATACTATACTTATTACTCTTATTATTATCAATCTAACTCAGATTATTAGCCATATTATGCTTATATGATCGATAGAACGACAATTACTATACCCACTACTCTTAGTATTATCAATCTAACTCATATTATTAGCCATATTATGCTTAAATGATCGATAGAACGACAATTACTATACTTATTACTCTTATTATTATCAATCTAACTCGTATTATTAGCCATATTATGCATATATTATCGATAGAACGACAATTACTATACTTCTTATTGTTATTATTATCAATCTAACTCATATTATTAGCCATATTATGCTTATATGATCGAGAGAACGACAATTACTATACTTATTACTCTTATTGTTATCAATCTAACTCATATTATTAGCCTTATTATGCTTATATGATCGATAGAACGACAATTACTGTAGTTATTACTCTTATTATTATCAATCTAACTCATATTATTAGCCATATTATGCTTATATGATCGATAGAACGAGAATTACTATACTCACTACTCTTAGTATTATCAATCTAACTCATATTATTAGCCATATTATGCTTATATTATCGATAGAACGACAATTACAATACCTATTACTGTTATTATTATCAATCTAACTCATATTATTGGCCATATTATGGTTATATTATCGATAGAACGACAATTACTATACTTATTACTGTTAATATTATCAATCTAACTCATATTATTAGCCATATTATGCTTAAATGATCGATGGCACTACAATTTCTATACTCATTACTCTTATTATTATCAATCTAACTCATATTATTAGCCATATTATGCTTATATGATCGATAGAACGAGAAATACTATACTCACTACTCTTAGTATTATCAATCTAACTCATATTATTAGCCATATTATGTTTATATGATCGATAGAACGACAATTACTAAACTTGTTACTCTTATTGTTATCAATCTAACTCATATTATTAGCCATATTATGCTTATATGGTCGATAGAACGAGAATTACTATACTCACTACTCTTAGTATTATCAATCTAACTCATATTATTAGCCATATTATGCTTATATTATCGATAGAACGACAATTACAATACCTATTACTGTTATTATTATCAATCTAACTCATATTATTAGCCATATTATGCTTAAATGATCGATAGTACTACAATTACTATACTTATTACTCTTATTATTATCAATCTAACTCATATTATTAGCCATATTATGCTTATATGATCGATAGAACGACAAATACTATACTTATTACTCTTATTATTATCAATCTAACTCATATTATTAACCATATTATGCAGATATGATCGATAGAACTACAATTACTATACTCATTACTCTTATTATTATCAATCTAACTCATATTATTAGCCATATTATGCTTAAATGATCGATAGAACGACAATTACTATACTTATTACTCTTATTATTATCAATCTACCTCGTATTATTAGCCATATTATGCTTGATGATCGATAGAACGACAAATACTATACTTATTACTCTTATTATTATCAATCTAACTCAGATTATTAGCCATATTATGCTTATATGATCGATAGAACGACAATTACTATACTCACTACTCTTAGTATTATCAATCTAACTCATATTATTAGCCATATTATGCTTAAATGATCGATAGAACGAGAATTACTATACTCACTACTCTTATTATTATCAATCTAACTCGTATTATTAGCCATATTATGCTTATATGATCGATAGAATGAGAATTAATATACTCACTACTCTTAGTATTATCAATCTAACTCATATTATTAGCCATATTATGTTTATATTATCGATAGAACGACAATTACAATACCTATTACTGTTATTATTATCAATCTAACTCATATTATTAGCCATATTATGCTTAAATGATCCATAGAACTACAATTACTATACTTATTACTCTTATTATTATCAATCTAACTCATATTATTAACCATATTATGCAGATATGATCGATAGAACTACAATTACTATACTCATTACTCTTATTATTATCAATCTAACTCATATTATTAGCCATATTATGCTTAAATGATCGATAGAACGACAATTACTATACTTATTACTCTTATTATTATCAATCTACCTCGTATTATTAGCCATATTATGCTTGATGATCGATAGAACGACAAATACTATACTTATTACTCTTATTATTATCAATCTAACTCAGATTATTAGCCATATTATGCTTATATGATCGATAGAACGACAATTACTATACTCACTACTCTTAGTATTATCAATCTAACTCATATTATTAGCCATATTATGCTTAAATGATCGATAGAACGACAATTACTATACTTATTACTCTTATTATTATCAATCTAACTCGTATTATTAGCCATATTATGCTTATATGATCGATAGAACGACAAATACTATACTTATTACTCTTATTATTATCAATCTAACTCATATTATTAGCCATATTATGCTTATATGATCGATTGAACGACAATTACTATACTCACTACTCTTAGTATTATCAATCTAACTCATATTATTAGCCATATTATGCTTATATTATCGATAGAACGACAATTACTATACATATTACTGTTATTATTATCAATCTAACTCATATTATTGGCCATATTATGGTTATATTATCGATAGAACGACAATTACTATACTTATTACTGTTATTATTATCAATCTAACTCATATTATTAGCCATATTATGCTTAAATGATCGATAGAACTACAATTACTGTACTCATTACTCTTATTATTATCAATCTAACTCATATTATTAGCCATATTATGCTTATATTATCGATAGAACGACAATTACTATACATATTACTGTTATTATTATCAATCTAACTCATATTATTGGCCATATTATGGTTATATTATCGATAGAACGACAATTACTATACTTATTACTCTTATTATTATCAATCTAACTCGTATTATTAGCCATATTATGCTTATATGATCGATAGAATGAGAATTAATATACTCACTACTCTTAGTATTATCAATCTAACTCATATTATTAGCCATATTATGTTTATATTATCGATAGAACGACAATTACAATACCTATTACTGTTATTATTATCAATCTAACTCATATTATTAGCCATATTATGCTTAAATGATCCATAGAACTACAATTACTATACTCATTACTCTTATTATTATCAATCTAACTCATATTATTAGCCATATTATGCTTATATGATCGATAGAACGACAAATACTATACTTATTACTCTTATTATTATCAATCTAACTCATATTATTAGCCATATTATGCTTATATGATCGAGAGAACGACAATTACTATACTTATTACTCTTATTGTTATCAATCTAACTCATATTATTAGCCTTATTATGCTTATATGATCGATAGAACGACAATTACTGTAGTTATTACTCTTATTATTACCAATCTAACTCATATTATTAGCCATATTATGCTTATATGATCGATAGAACGAGAATTACTATACTCACTACTCTTAGTATTATCAATCTAACTCATATTATTAGCCATATTATGGTTATATTATCGATAGAACGACAATTACTATACTTATTACTGTTATTATTATCAATCTAACTCATATTATTAGCCATATTATGCTTAAATGATCGATAGAACGACAATTACTATACTTATTACTCTTATTATTATCAATCTACCTCGTATTATTAGCCATATTATGCTTGATGATCGATAGAACGACAAATACTATACTTATTACTCTTATTATTATCAATCTAACTCAGATTATTAGCCATATTATGCTTATATGATCGATAGAACGACAATTACTATACTCACTACTCTTAGTATTATCAATCTAACTCATATTATTAGCCATATTATGCTTATATGATCGATAGAACGAGAATTACTATACTCACTACTCTTATTATTATCAATCTAACTCGTATTATTAGCCATATTATGCTTATATGATCGATAGAATGAGAATTAATATACTCACTACTCTTAGTATTATCAATCTAACTCATATTATTAGCCATATTATGTTTATATTATCGATAGAACGACAATTACAATACCTATTACTGTTATTATTATCAATCTAACTCGTATTATTAGCCATATTATGCTTAAATGATCCATAGAACTACAATTACTATACTTATTACTCTTATTATTATCAATCTAACTCATATTATTAACCATATTATGCAGATATGATCGATAGAACTACAATTACTATACTCATTACTCTTATTATTATCAATCTAACTCATATTATTAGCCATATTATGCTTAAATGATCGATAGAACGACAATTACTACACTTATTACTCTTATTATTATCAATCTAACTCGTATTATTAGCCATATTATGCTTATATGATCGATAGAATGAGAATTACTATACTCACTACTCTTAGTATTATCACTCTCACTCATATTATTAGCCATATTATGCTTATATGATCGAGAGAACGACAATTACTATACTTATTACTCTTATTATTATCAATCTAACTCATATTATTAGCCATATTATGCTTATATGATCGATAGAACGACAATTACCATACTCACTACTCTTAGTATTATCAATCTAACTCATATTATTAGCCATATTATGGTTATATTATCGATAGAACGACAATTACTATACTTATTACTGTTATTATTATCAATCTAACTCATATTATTAGCCATATTATGCTTAAATGATCGATAGAACGACAATTACTATACTTATTACTCTTATTATTATCAATCTACCTCGTATTATTAGCCATATTATGCTTGATGATCGATAGAACGACAAATACTATACTTATTACTCTTATTATTATCAATCTAACTCAGATTATTAGCCATATTATGCTTATATGATCGATAGAACGACAATTACTATACTCACTACTCTTAGTATTATCAATCTAACTCATATTATTAGCCATATTATGCTTAAATGATCGATAGAACGACAATTACTATACTTATTACTCTTATTATTATCAATCTAACTCGTATTATTAGCCATATTATGCTTATATGATCGATAGAACGACAAATACTATACCTATTACTCTTATTATTATCAATCTAACTCATATTATTAGCCATATTATGCTTATATGATCGATTGAACGACAATTACTGTACTCACTACTCTTAGTATTATCAATCTAACTCATATTATTAGCCATATTATGCTTATATTATCGATAGAACGACAATTACTATACATATTACTGTTATTATTATCAATCTAACTCATATTATTGGCCATATTATGGTTATATTATCGATAGAACGACAATTACTATACTTATTACTGTTATTATTATCAATCTAACTCATATTATTAGCCATATTATGCTTAAATGATCGATAGAACTACAATTACTGTACTCATTACTCTTATTATTATCAATCTAACTCATATTATTAGCCATATTATGCTTATATGATCGATAGAACGACAAATACTATACTTATTACTCTTATTATTATCAATCTAACTCATATTATTAGCCATATTATGCTTATATGATCGATTGAACGACAATTACTATACTCACTACTCTTAGTATTATCAATCTAACTCATATTATTAGCCATATTATGCTTATATTATCGATAGAACGACAATTACTATACATATTACTGTTATTATTATCAATCTAACTCATATTATTGGCCATATTATGGTTATATTATCGATAGAACGACAATTACTATACTTATTACTCTTATTGTTATCAATCTAACTCGTATTATTAGCCATATTATGCTTATATGATCGATAGAATGAGAATTAATATACTCACTACTCTTAGTATTATCAATCTAACTCATATTATTAGCCATATTATGTTTATATTATCGATAGAACGACAATTACAATACCTATTACTGTTATTATTATCAATCTAACTCATATTATTAGCCATATTATGCTTAAATGATCCATAGAACTACAATTACTATACTCATTACTCTTATTATTATCAATCTAACTCATATTATTAGCCATATTATGCTTATACGATCGATAGAACGACAAATACTATACTTATTACTCTTATTATTATCAATCTAACTCATATTATTAGCCATATTATGCTTATATGATCGATAGAACGACAATTACTATACTCACTACTCTTAGTATTATCAATCTAACTCATATTATTAGCCATATTATGCTTATATGATCGATAGAACGACAATTACTATACTTATTACTGTTATTATTATCAATCTAAGTCATATTATTAGCCATATTATGCTTATATGATCGATAGAACGAGAATTACTATACTCACTACACTTAGTATTATCAATCTAACTCATATTATTAGCCATATTATGCTTATATTATCGATAGAACGACAATTACTATACTTATTACTGTTATTATTATCAATCTGACTCATATTATTACCCATATTATGCTTAAATGATCGATAGAACGACAATTACTATACTTATTACTCTTAGTATTATCAATCTAACTCATATTATTAGCCATATTATGCTTAAATGATCGATAGAACTACAATTACTATACTCATTACTCTTATTATTATCAATCTAACTCATATTATTAGCCATACTATGCTTATATGATCGATAGAACGACAATTACTATACCCACTACTCTTAGTATTATCAATCTAACTCATATTATTAGCCATATTATGCTTAAATGATCGATAGAACGACAATTACTATACTTATTACTCTTATTATTATCAATCTAACTCGTATTATTAGCCATATTATGCATATATTATCGATAGAACGACAATTACTATACTTATTATTGTTATTATTATCAATCTAACTCATATTATTAGCCATATTATGCTTATATGATCGAGAGAACGACAATTACTATACTTATTACTCTTATTGTTATCAATCTAACTCATATTATTAGCCTTATTATGCTTATATGATCGATAGAACGACAATTACTGTAGTTATTACTCTTATTATTATCAATCTAACTCATATTATTAGCCATATTATGCTTATATGATCGATAGAACGAGAATTACTATACTCACTACTCTTAGTATTATCAATCTAACTCATATTATTAGCCATATTATGGTTATATTATCGATAGAACGACAATTACTATACTTATTACTGTTATTATTATCAATCTAACTCATATTATTAGCCATATTATGCTTAAATGATCGATAGAACTACAATTACTATACTCATTACTCTTATTATTATCAATCTAACTCATATTATTAGCCATATTATGCTTATATGATCGATAGAACGAGAATTACTATACTCACTACTCTTAGTATTATCAATCTAACTCATATTATTAGCCATATTATGCTTCTATGATCGATAGAACGACAATTACTATACTTATTACTCTTATTATTATCAATCTAACTCAGATTATTAGCCATATTATGCTTATATGATCGATAGAACGACAATTACTATACTCACTACTCTTAGTATTATCAATCTAACTCATATTATTAGCCATATTATGCTTAAATGATCGATAGAATGAGAATTACTATACTCACTACTCTTAGTATTATCACTCTAACTCATATTATTAGCCTTATTATGCTTATATGATCGATAGAACGACAATTACTGTAGATATTACTCTTATTATTATCAATCTAACTCGTATTATTAGCCATATTATGCTTATATGATCGATAGAACGACAAATACTATACTTATTACTCTTATTATTATCAATCTAACTCATATTATTAGCCATATTATGCTTATATGATCGACAGAACGAGAATTACTATACTCACTACTCTTAGTATTATCAATCTAACTCATATTATTAGCCATATTATGCTTATATTATCGATAGAACGACAATTACAATACCTATTACTGTTATTATTATCAATCTAACTCATATTATTGGCCATATTATGGTTATATTATCGATAGAACGACAATTACTATACTTATTACTGTTAATATTATCAATCTAACTCATATTATTAGCCATATTATGCTTAAATGATCGATGGCACTACAATTTCTATACTCATTACTCTTATTATTATCAATCTAACTCATATTATTAGCCATATTATGCTTATATGATCGATAGAACGAGAAATACTATACTCACTACTCTTAGTATTATCAATCTAACTCATATTATTAGCCATATTATGTTTATATGATCGATAGAACGACAATTACTAAACTTGTTACTCTTATTGTTATCAATCTAACTCATATTATTAGCCATATTATGCTTATATGGTCGATAGAACGAGAATTACTATACTCACTACTCTTAGTATTATCAATCTAACTCATATTATTAGCCATATTATGCTTATATTATCGATAGAACGACAATTACAATACCTATTACTGTTATTATTATCAATCTAACTCATATTATTAGCCATATTATGCTTAAATGATCGATAGTACTACAATTACTATACTTATTACTCTTATTATTATCAATCTAACTCATATTATTAGCCATATTATGCTTATATGATCGATAGAACGACAAATACTATACTTATTACTCTTATTATTATCAATCTAACTCGTATTATTAGCCATATTATGCTTATATGATCGATAGAACGACAATTACTATACTCACTACTCTTAGTATTATCAATCTAACTCATATTATTAGCCATATTATGCTTATATTATCGATAGAACGACAATTACTATACTTATTACTGTTATTATTATCAATCTAACTCATATTATTGGCCATATTATGGTTATATTATCGATAGAACGACAATTGCTATACTTATTACTCTTATTATTATCAATCTAACTCGTATTATTAGCCATATTATGCTTATATGATCGATAGAATGAGAATTACTATACTCACTACTCTTAGTATTATCACTCTAACTCATATTATTAGCCTTATTATGCTTATATGATCGATAGAACGACAATTACTATACTCACTACTCTTAGTATTATCAATCTAACTCATATTATTAGCCATATTATGCTTATATTATCGATAGAACGACAATTACTATACTTATTACTGTTATTATTATCAATCTAACTCATATTATTGGCCATATTATGGTTATATTATCGATAGAACGACAATTGCTATACTTATTACTCTTATTATTATCAATCTAACTCGTATTATTAGCCATATTATGCTTATATGATCGATAGAATGAGAATTACTATACTCACTACTCTTAGTATTATCACTCTAACTCATATTATTAGCCTTATTATGCTTATATGATCGATAGAACGACAATTACTGTAGTTATTACTCTTATTATTATCAATCTAACTCGTATTATTAGCCATATTATGCTTATACGATCGATAGAACGACAATTACTATACTTATTACTCTTATTATTATCAATCTACCTCGTATTATTAGCCATATTATGCTTGATGATCGATAGAACGACAAATACTATACTTATTACTCTTATTATTATCAATCTAACTCAGATTATTAGCCATATTATGCTTATATGATCGATAGAACGACAATTACTATACTCACTACTCTTAGTATTATCAATCTAACTCATATTATTAGCCATATTATGCTTATATGATCGATAGAACGAGAATTACTATACTCACTACTCTTATTATTATCAATCTAACTCGTATTATTAGCCATATTATGCTTATATGATCGATAGAATGAGAATTAATATACTCACTACTCTTAGTATTATCAATCTAACTCATATTATTAGCCATATTATGTTTATATTATCGATAGAACGACAATTACAATACCTATTACTGTTATTATTATCAATCTAACTCATATTATTAGCCATATTATGCTTAAATGATCCATAGAACTACAATTACTATACTTATTACTCTTATTATTATCAATCTAACTCATATTATTAACCATATTATGCAGATATGATCGATAGAACTACAATTACTATACTCATTACTCTTATTATTATCAATCTAACTCATATTATTAGCCATATTATGCTTAAATGATCGATAGAACGACAATTACTACACTTATTACTCTTATTATTATCAATCTAACTCGTATTATTAGCCATATTATGCTTATATGATCGATAGAATGAGAATTACTATACTCACTACTCTTAGTATTATCACTCTCACTCATATTATTAGCCATATTATGCTTATATGATCGAGAGAACGACAATTACTATACTTATTACTCTTATTATTATCAATCTAACTCATATTATTAGCCATATTATGCTTATATGATCGATAGAACGACAATTACCATACTCACTACTCTTAGTATTATCAATCTAACTCATATTATTAGCCATATTATGGTTATATTATCGATAGAACGACAATTACTATACTTATTACTGTTATTATTATCAATCTAACTCATATTATTAGCCATATTATGCTTAAATGATCGATAGAACGACAATTACTATACTTATTACTCTTATTATTATCAATCTACCTCGTATTATTAGCCATATTATGCTTGATGATCGATAGAACGACAAATACTATACTTATTACTCTTATTATTATCAATCTAACTCAGATTATTAGCCATATTATGCTTATATGATCGATAGAACGACAATTACTATACTCACTACTCTTAGTATTATCAATCTAACTCATATTATTAGCCATATTATGCTTAAATGATCGATAGAACGACAATTACTATACTTATTACTCTTATTATTATCAATCTAACTCGTATTATTAGCCATATTATGCTTATATGATCGATAGAACGACAAATACTATACCTATTACTCTTATTATTATCAATCTAACTCATATTATTAGCCATATTATGCTTATATGATCGATTGAACGACAATTACTGTACTCACTACTCTTAGTATTATCAATCTAACTCATATTATTAGCCATATTATGCTTATATTATCGATAGAACGACAATTACTATACATATTACTGTTATTATTATCAATCTAACTCATATTATTGGCCATATTATGGTTATATTATCGATAGAACGACAATTACTATACTTATTACTGTTATTATTATCAATCTAACTCATATTATTAGCCATATTATGCTTAAATGATCGATAGAACTACAATTACTGTACTCATTACTCTTATTATTATCAATCTAACTCATATTATTAGCCATATTATGCTTATATGATCGATAGAACGACAAATACTATACTTATTACTCTTATTATTATCAATCTAACTCATATTATTAGCCATATTATGCTTATATGATCGATTGAACGACAATTACTATACTCACTACTCTTAGTATTATCAATCTAACTCATATTATTAGCCATATTATGCTTATATTATCGATAGAACGACAATTACTATACATATTACTGTTATTATTATCAATCTAACTCATATTATTGGCCATATTATGGTTATATTATCGATAGAACGACAATTACTATACTTATTACTCTTATTGTTATCAATCTAACTCGTATTATTAGCCATATTATGCTTATATGATCGATAGAATGAGAATTAATATACTCACTACTCTTAGTATTATCAATCTAACTCATATTATTAGCCATATTATGTTTATATTATCGATAGAACGACAATTACAATACCTATTACTGTTATTATTATCAATCTAACTCATATTATTAGCCATATTATGCTTAAATGATCCATAGAACTACAATTACTATACTCATTACTCTTATTATTATCAATCTAACTCATATTATTAGCCATATTATGCTTATATGATCGATAGAACGACAAATACTATACTTATTACTCTTATTATTATCAATCTAACTCATATTATTAGCCATATTATGCTTATATGATCGATAGAACGACAATTACTATACTCACTACTCTTAGTATTATCAATCTAACTCATATTATTAGCCATATTATGCTTATATGATCGATAGAACGACAATTACTATACTTATTACTGTTATTATTATCAATCTAAGTCATATTATTAGCCATATTATGCTTATATGATCGATAGAACGAGAATTACTATACTCACTACACTTAGTATTATCAATCTAACTCATATTATTAGCCATATTATGCTTATATTATCGATAGAACGACAATTACTATACTTATTACTGTTATTATTATCAATCTGACTCATATTATTACCCATATTATGCTTAAATGATCGATAGAACGACAATTACTATACTTATTACTCTTAGTATTATCAATCTAACTCATATTATTAGCCATATTATGCTTAAATGATCGATAGAACTACAATTACTATACTCATTACTCTTATTATTATCAATCTAACTCATATTATTAGCCATATTATGCTTATATGATCGATAGAACGACAATTACTATACCCACTACTCTTAGTATTATCAATCTAACTCATATTATTAGCCATATTATGCTTAAATGATCGATAGAACGACAATTACTATACTTATTACTCTTATTATTATCAATCTAACTCGTATTATTAGCCATATTATGCATATATTATCGATAGAACGACAATTACTATACTTATTATTGTTATTATTATCAATCTAACTCATATTATTAGCCATATTATGCTTATATGATCGAGAGAACGACAATTACTATACTTATTACTCTTATTGTTATCAATCTAACTCATATTATTAGCCTTATTATGCTTATATGATCGATAGAACGACAATTACTGTAGTTATTACTCTTATTATTATCAATCTAACTCATATTATTAGCCATATTATGCTTATATGATCGATAGAACGAGAATTACTATACTCACTACTCTTAGTATTATCAATCTAACTCATATTATTAGCCATATTATGGTTATATTATCGATAGAACGACAATTACTATACTTATTACTGTTATTATTATCAATCTAACTCATATTATTAGCCATATTATGCTTAAATGATCGATAGAACTACAATTACTATACTCATTACTCTTATTATTATCAATCTAACTCATATTATTAGCCATATTATGCTTATATGATCGATAGAACGAGAATTACTATACTCACTACTCTTAGTATTATCAATCTAACTCATATTATTAGCCATATTATGCTTCTATGATCGATAGAACGACAATTACTATACTTATTACTCTTATTATTATCAATCTAACTCAGATTATTAGCCATATTATGCTTATATGATCGATAGAACGACAATTACTATACTCACTACTCTTAGTATTATCAATCTAACTCATATTATTAGCCATATTATGCTTAAATGATCGATAGAATGAGAATTACTATACTCACTACTCTTAGTATTATCACTCTAACTCATATTATTAGCCTTATTATGCTTATATGATCGATAGAACGACAATTACTGTAGATATTACTCTTATTATTATCAATCTAACTCGTATTATTAGCCATATTATGCTTATATGATCGATAGAACGACAAATACTATACTTATTACTCTTATTATTATCAATCTAACTCATATTATTAGCCATATTATGCTTATATGATCGACAGAACGAGAATTACTATACTCACTACTCTTAGTATTATCAATCTAACTCATATTATTAGCCATATTATGCTTATATTATCGATAGAACGACAATTACAATACCTATTACTGTTATTATTATCAATCTAACTCATATTATTGGCCATATTATGGTTATATTATCGATAGAACGACAATTACTATACTTATTACTGTTAATATTATCAATCTAACTCATATTATTAGCCATATTATGCTTAAATGATCGATGGCACTACAATTTCTATACTCATTACTCTTATTATTATCAATCTAACTCATATTATTAGCCATATTATGCTTATATGATCGATAGAACGAGAAATACTATACTCACTACTCTTAGTATTATCAATCTAACTCATATTATTAGCCATATTATGTTTATATGATCGATAGAACGACAATTACTAAACTTGTTACTCTTATTGTTATCAATCTAACTCATATTATTAGCCATATTATGCTTATATGGTCGATAGAACGAGAATTACTATACTCACTACTCTTAGTATTATCAATCTAACTCATATTATTAGCCATATTATGCTTATATTATCGATAGAACGACAATTACAATACCTATTACTGTTATTATTATCAATCTAACTCATATTATTAGCCATATTATGCTTAAATGATCGATAGTACTACAATTACTATACTTATTACTCTTATTATTATCAATCTAACTCATATTATTAGCCATATTATGCTTATATGATCGATAGAACGACAAATACTATACTTATTACTCTTATTATTATCAATCTAACTCATATTATTAACCATATTATGCAGATATGATCGATAGAACTACAATTACTATACTCATTACTCTTATTATTATCAATCTAACTCATATTATTAGCCATATTATGCTTAAATGATCGATAGAACGACAAATACTATACTTATTACTCTTATTATTATCAATCTAACTCATATTATTAACCATACTATGCAGATATGATCGATAGAACTACAATTACTATACTCATTACTCTTATTATTATCAATCTAACTCATATTATTAGCCATATTATGCTTATATGATCGATAGAACGACAATTACTATACCCACTACTCTTAGTATTATCAATCTAACTCATATTATTAGCCATATTATGATTAAATGATCGATAGAACGACAAGTACTATACTTATTACTCTTATTATTATCAATCTAACTCGTATTATTAGCCATATTATGCTTATATGATCGATAGAACGACAATTACTATACTTATTACTCTTATTATTATCAATCTAACTCGTATTATTAGCCATATTATGCTTATATGATCGATAGAACGACAATTACTATACTCACTACTCTTAGTATTATCAATCTAACTCATATTATTAGCCATATTATGCTTATATTATCGATAGAACGACAATTACTATACTTATTACTGTTATTATTATCAATCTAACTCATATTATTGGCCATATTATGGTTATATTATCGATAGAACGACAATTGCTATACTTATTACTCTTATTATTATCAATCTAACTCGTATTATTAGCCATATTATGCTTATATGATCGATAGAATGAGAATTACTATACTCACTACTCTTAGTATTATCACTCTAACTCATATTATTAGCCTTATTATGCTTATATGATCGATAGAACGACAATTACTATACTCACTACTCTTAGTATTATCAATCTAACTCATATTATTAGCCATATTATGCTTATATTATCGATAGAACGACAATTACTATACTTATTACTGTTATTATTATCAATCTAACTCATATTATTGGCCATATTATGGTTATATTATCGATAGAACGACAATTGCTATACTTATTACTCTTATTATTATCAATCTAACTCGTATTATTAGCCATATTATGCTTATATGATCGATAGAATGAGAATTACTATACTCACTACTCTTAGTATTATCACTCTAACTCATATTATTAGCCTTATTATGCTTATATGATCGATAGAACGACAATTACTGTAGTTATTACTCTTATTATTATCAATCTAACTCGTATTATTAGCCATATTATGCTTATACGATCGATAGAACGACAAATACTATACTTATTACTCTTATTATTATCAATCTAACTCATATTATTAACCATACTATGCAGATATGATCGATAGAACTACAATTACTATACTCATTACTCTTATTATTATCAATCTAACTCATATTATTAGCCATATTATGCTTATATGATCGATAGAACGACAATTACTATACCCACTACTCTTAGTATTATCAATCTAACTCATATTATTAGCCATATTATGCTTATATTATCGATAGAACGACAATTACTATACTTATTACTGTTATTATTATCAATCTGACTCATATTATTACCCATATTATGCTTAAATGATCGATAGAACGACAATTACTATACTTATTACTCTTAGTATTATCAATCTAACTCATATTATTAGCCATATTATGCTTAAATGATCGATAGAACTACAATTACTATACTCATTACTCTTATTATTATCAATCTAACTCATATTATTAGCCATATTATGCTTATATGATCGATAGAACGACAATTACTATACCCACTACTCTTAGTATTATCAATCTAACTCATATTATTAGCCATATTATGCTTAAATGATCGATAGAACGACAATTACTATACTTATTACTCTTATTATTATCAATCTAACTCGTATTATTAGCCATATTATGCATATATTATCGATAGAACGACAATTACTATACTTATTATTGTTATTATTATCAATCTAACTCATATTATTAGCCATATTATGCTTATATGATCGAGAGAACGACAATTACTATACTTATTACTCTTATTGTTATCAATCTAACTCATATTATTAGCCTTATTATGCTTATATGATCGATAGAACGACAATTACTGTAGTTATTACTCTTATTATTATCAATCTAACTCATATTATTAGCCATATTATGCTTATATGATCGATAGAACGAGAATTACTATACTCACTACTCTTAGTATTATCAATCTAACTCATATTATTAGCCATATTATGGTTATATTATCGATAGAACGACAATTACTATACTTATTACTGTTATTATTATCAATCTAACTCATATTATTAGCCATATTATGCTTAAATGATCGATAGAACTACAATTACTATACTCATTACTCTTATTATTATCAATCTAACTCATATTATTAGCCATATTATGCTTATATGATCGATAGAACGAGAATTACTATACTCACTACTCTTAGTATTATCAATCTAACTCATATTATTAGCCATATTATGCTTCTATGATCGATAGAACGACAATTACTATACTTATTACTCTTATTATTATCAATCTAACTCAGATTATTAGCCATATTATGCTTATATGATCGATAGAACGACAATTACTATACTCACTACTCTTAGTATTATCAATCTAACTCATATTATTAGCCATATTATGCTTAAATGATCGATAGAATGAGAATTACTATACTCACTACTCTTAGTATTATCACTCTAACTCATATTATTAGCCTTATTATGCTTATATGATCGATAGAACGACAATTACTGTAGATATTACTCTTATTATTATCAATCTAACTCGTATTATTAGCCATATTATGCTTATATGATCGATAGAACGACAAATACTATACTTATTACTCTTATTATTATCAATCTAACTCATATTATTAGCCATATTATGCTTATATGATCGACAGAACGAGAATTACTATACTCACTACTCTTAGTATTATCAATCTAACTCATATTATTAGCCATATTATGCTTATATTATCGATAGAACGACAATTACAATACCTATTACTGTTATTATTATCAATCTAACTCATATTATTGGCCATATTATGGTTATATTATCGATAGAACGACAATTACTATACTTATTACTGTTAATATTATCAATCTAACTCATATTATTAGCCATATTATGCTTAAATGATCGATGGCACTACAATTTCTATACTCATTACTCTTATTATTATCAATCTAACTCATATTATTAGCCATATTATGCTTATATGATCGATAGAACGAGAAATACTATACTCACTACTCTTAGTATTATCAATCTAACTCATATTATTAGCCATATTATGTTTATATGATCGATAGAACGACAATTACTAAACTTGTTACTCTTATTGTTATCAATCTAACTCATATTATTAGCCATATTATGCTTATATGGTCGATAGAACGAGAATTACTATACTCACTACTCTTAGTATTATCAATCTAACTCATATTATTAGCCATATTATGCTTATATTATCGATAGAACGACAATTACAATACCTATTACTGTTATTATTATCAATCTAACTCATATTATTAGCCATATTATGCTTAAATGATCGATAGTACTACAATTACTATACTTATTACTCTTATTATTATCAATCTAACTCATATTATTAGCCATATTATGCTTATATGATCGATAGAACGACAAATACTATACTTATTACTCTTATTATTATCAATCTAACTCATATTATTAACCATATTATGCAGATATGATCGATAGAACTACAATTACTATACTCATTACTCTTATTATTATCAATCTAACTCATATTATTAGCCATATTATGCTTAAATGATCGATAGAACGACAAATACTATACTTATTACTCTTATTATTATCAATCTAACTCATATTATTAACCATACTATGCAGATATGATCGATAGAACTACAATTACTATACTCATTACTCTTATTATTATCAATCTAACTCATATTATTAGCCATATTATGCTTATATGATCGATAGAACGACAATTACTATACCCACTACTCTTAGTATTATCAATCTAACTCATATTATTAGCCATATTATGATTAAATGATCGATAGAACGACAAGTACTATACTTATTACTCTTATTATTATCAATCTAACTCGTATTATTAGCCATATTATGCTTATATGATCGATAGAACGACAATTACTATACTTATTACTCTTATTATTATCAATCTAACTCGTATTATTAGCCATATTATGCTTATATGATCGATAGAACGACAATTACTATACTCACTACTCTTAGTATTATCAATCTAACTCATATTATTAGCCATATTATGCTTATATTATCGATAGAACGACAATTACTATACTTATTACTGTTATTATTATCAATCTAACTCATATTATTGGCCATATTATGGTTATATTATCGATAGAACGACAATTGCTATACTTATTACTCTTATTATTATCAATCTAACTCGTATTATTAGCCATATTATGCTTATATGATCGATAGAATGAGAATTACTATACTCACTACTCTTAGTATTATCACTCTAACTCATATTATTAGCCTTATTATGCTTATATGATCGATAGAACGACAATTACTATACTCACTACTCTTAGTATTATCAATCTAACTCATATTATTAGCCATATTATGCTTATATTATCGATAGAACGACAATTACTATACTTATTACTGTTATTATTATCAATCTAACTCATATTATTGGCCATATTATGGTTATATTATCGATAGAACGACAATTGCTATACTTATTACTCTTATTATTATCAATCTAACTCGTATTATTAGCCATATTATGCTTATATGATCGATAGAATGAGAATTACTATACTCACTACTCTTAGTATTATCACTCTAACTCATATTATTAGCCTTATTATGCTTATATGATCGATAGAACGACAATTACTGTAGTTATTACTCTTATTATTATCAATCTAACTCGTATTATTAGCCATATTATGCTTATACGATCGATAGAACGACAAATACTGTACTTATTACTCTTATTATTATCAATCTAACTCATATTATTAGCCATATTATGCTTATATGATCGATAGAACGAGAATTACTATACTCACTACTCTTAGTATTATCAATCTAACTCATGTTATTAGCCATATTATGCTTATATTATCGATAGAACGACAATTACAATACCTATTACTGTTATTATTATCAATCTAACTCATATTATTGGCCATATTATGGTTATATTATCGATAGAACGACAATTACTATACTTATTACGGTTAATATTATCAATCTAACTCATATTATTAGCCATATTATGCTTAAATGATCGATAGAACTACAATTTCTATACTCATTACTCTTATTATTATCAATCTAACTCATATTATTAGCCATATTATGCTTATATGATCGATAGAACGAGAATTACTATACTCACTACTCTTAGTATTATCAATCTAACTCATATTATTAGCCATATTATGCTTAAATGATCGATAGAACGACAATTACTATACTTATTACTCTTATTATTATCAATCTAACTCGTATTGATAGCCATATTATGCTTATATGATCGATAGAATGAGAATTACTATACTCACTACTCTTAGTATTATCACTCTAACTCATATTATTAGCCATATTATGCTTATATGGTCGAGAGAACGACAATTACTATACTTATTACTCTTATTATTATCAATCTAACTCATATTATTAGCCATATTATGCTTATATGATCGATAGAACGACAAATACTATACTTACTACTCTTATTATTATCAATCTAACTCGTATTATTAGCCATATTATGCTTATATGATCGATAGAATGAGAATTACTATACTCACTACTCTTAGTATTATCACTCTAACTCATATTATTAGCCATATTATGCTTATATGGTCGAGAGAACGACAATTACTATACTTATTACTCTTATTATTATCAATCTAACTCATATTATTAGCCATATTATGCTTATATGATCGATAGAACGACAAATACTATACTTACTACTCTTATTATTATCAATCTAACTCGTATTATTAGCCATATTATGCTTATATGATCGATAGAATGAGAATTACTATACTTATTACTCTTATTATTATCAATCTAACTCGTATTATTAGCCATATTGTGCTTATATGATCGATAGAACGACAAATACTATACTTATTACTCTTATTATTATCAATCTAACTCATATTATTAGCCATATTATGCTTATATGATCGATAGAACAAGAATTACTATACTCACTACTCTTAGTATTACCAATCTAACTCATATTATTAGCCATATTATGCTTATATTATCGATAGAACGACAATTACTATACATATTACTCTTATTATTATCAATGTAACTCGTATTATTAGCCATATTATGCTTATATGATCGATAGAATGAGAATTACTATACTCACTACTCTTAGTATTATCACTCTCACTCATATTATTAGCCATATTATGCTTATATGATCGAGAGAACGACAATTACTATACTTATTACTATTATTATTATCAATCTAACTCATATTATTAGCCATATTATGCTTATATGATCGATAGAACGACAATTACCATACTCACTACTCTTAGTATTATCAATCTAACTCATATTATTAGCCATATTATGGTTATATTATCGATAGAACGACAATTACTATACTTATTACTGTTATTATTATCAATCTAACACATATTATTAGCCATATTATGCTTAAATGATCGATAGAACGACAATTACTATACTTATTACTCTTATTATTATCAATCTACCTCGTATTATTAGCCATATTATGTTTGATGATCGACAGAACGACAAATACTATACTTATTACTCTTATTATTATCAATCTAACTGATATTATTAGCCATATTATGCTTATATGATCGATAGAACGACAATTACTATACTCACTACTCTTAGTATTATCAATCTAACTCATATTATTAGCCATATTATGCTTATATTATCGATAGAACGACAATTACTATACTTATTACTGTTATTATTATCAATCTAACTCATATTATTAGCTATATTATGCTTATATGATCGAGAGAACGACAATTACTATACTTATTACTCTTATTATTATCAATCTAACTCATATTATTAGCCTTATTATGCTTAAATGATCGATAGAACTACAATTACTGTACTCATTACTCTTATTATTATCAATCTAACTCATATTATTAGCCATATTATGCTTATATGATCGATAGAACGAGAATTACTATACTCACTACTCTTATTATTATCAATCTAACTCGTATTATTAGCCATATTATGCTTATATGATCGACAGAATGAGAATTAATATACTCACTACTCTTAGTATTATCAATCTAACTCATATTATTAGCCATATTATGTTTATATTATCGATAGAACGACAATTACAATACCTATTACTGTTATTATTATCAATCTAACTCATATTATTAGCCATATTATGCTTAAATGATCCATAGAACTACAATTACTATACTTATTACTCTTATTATTATCAATCTAACTCATATTGTTAACCATATTATGCAGATATGATCGATAGAACTACAATTACTATACTCATTACTCTTATTATTATCAATCTAACTCATATTATTAGCCATATTATGCTTAAATGATCGATAGAACGACAATTACTACACTTATTACTCTTATTATTATCAATCTAACTCGTATTATTAGCCATATTATGCTTATATGATCGATAGAATGAGAATTACTATACTCACTACTCTTAGTATTATCACTCTCACTCATATTATTAGCCATATTATGCTTATATGATCGAGAGAACGACAATTACTATACTTATTACTCCTATTATTATCAATCTAACTCATATTATTAGCCATATTATGCTTATATGATCGATAGAACGACAATTACCATACTCACTACTCTTAGTATTATCAATCTAACTCATATTATTAGCCATATTATGGTTATATTATCGATAGAACGACAATTACTATACTTATTACTGTTATTATTATCAATCTAACTCATATTATTAGCCATATTATGCTTAAATGATCGATAGAACGACAATTACTATATTTATTACTCTTATTATTATCAATCTACCTCGTATTATTAGCCATATTATGCTTGATGATCGATAGAACGACAAATACTATACTTATTACTCTTATTATTATCAATCTAACTCAGATTATTAGCCATATTATGCTTATATGATCGATAGAACGACAATTACTATACTCACTACTCTTAGTATTATCAATCTAACTCATATTATTAGCCATATTATGCTTAAATGATCGATAGAACGAGAATTACTATACTCACTACTCTTAGTATTATCAATCTAACTCATATTATTAGCCATATTATGCTTATATTATCGATAGAACGACAATTACTATACTTATTACTGTTATTATTATCAATCTAACTCATATTATTAGCTATATTATGCTTATATGATCGAGAGAACGACAATTACTATACTTATTACTCTTATTATTATCAATCTAACTCATATTATTAGCCTTATTATGCTTAAATGATCGATAGAACTACAATTACTGTACTCATTACTCTTATTATTATCAATCTAACTCATATTATTAGCCATATTATGCTTATATGATCGATAGAACGAGAATTACTATACTCACTACTCTTATTATTATCAATCTAACTCGTATTATTAGCCATATTATGCTTATATGATCGACAGAATGAGAATTAATATACTCACTACTCTTAGTATTATCAATCTAACTCATATTATTAGCCATATTATGTTTATATTATCGATAGAACGACAATTACAATACCTATTACTGTTATTATTATCAATCTAACTCATATTATTAGCCATATTATGCTTAAATGATCCATAGAACTACAATTACTATACTTATTACTCTTATTATTATCAATCTAACTCATATTGTTAACCATATTATGCAGATATGATCGATAGAACTACAATTACTATACTCATTACTCTTATTATTATCAATCTAACTCATATTATTAGCCATATTATGCTTAAATGATCGATAGAACGACAATTACTACACTTATTACTCTTATTATTATCAATCTAACTCGTATTATTAGCCATATTATGCTTATATGATCGATAGAATGAGAATTACTATACTCACTACTCTTAGTATTATCACTCTCACTCATATTATTAGCCATATTATGCTTATATGATCGAGAGAACGACAATTACTATACTTATTACTCCTATTATTATCAATCTAACTCATATTATTAGCCATATTATGCTTATATGATCGATAGAACGACAATTACCATACTCACTACTCTTAGTATTATCAATCTAACTCATATTATTAGCCATATTATGGTTATATTATCGATAGAACGACAATTACTATACTTATTACTGTTATTATTATCAATCTAACTCATATTATTAGCCATATTATGCTTAAATGATCGATAGAACGACAATTACTATATTTATTACTCTTATTATTATCAATCTACCTCGTATTATTAGCCATATTATGCTTGATGATCGATAGAACGACAAATACTATACTTATTACTCTTATTATTATCAATCTAACTCGTATTATTAGCCATATTATGCTTATATGATCGATAGAACGACAAATACTATACTTATTACTCTTATTATTATCAATCTAACTCATATTATTAGCCATATTATGCTTATATGATCGATTGAACGACAATTACTATACTCACTACTCTTAGTATTATCAATCTAACTCATATTATTAGCCATATTATGCTTATATTATCGATAGAACGACAATTACTATACATATTACTGTTATTATTATCAATCTAACTCATATTATTGGCCATATTATGGTTATATTATCGATAGAACGACAATTACTATACTTATTACTGTTATTATTATCAATCTAACTCATATTATTAGCCATATTATGCTTAAATGATCGATAGAACTACAATTACTGTACTCATTACTCTTATTATTATCAATCTAACTCATATTATTAGCCATATTATGCTTATATGATCGATAGAACGACAAATACTATACTTATTACTCTTATTATTATCAATCTAACTCATATTATTAGCCATATTATGCTTATATGATCGATTGAACGACAATTACTATACTCACTACTCTTAGTATTATCAATCTAACTCATATTATTAGCCATATTATGCTTATATTATCGATAGAACGACAATTACTATACATATTACTGTTATTATTATCAATCTAACTCATATTATTGGCCATATTATGGTTATATTATCGATAGAACGACAATTACTATACTTATTACTCTTATTATTATCAATCTAACTCGTATTATTAGCCATATTATGCTTATATGTTCGATACAATGAGAATTAATATACTCACTACTCTTAGTATTATCAATCTAACTCATATTATTAGCCATATTATGTTTATATTATCGATAGAACGACAATTACAATACCTATTACTGTTATTATTATCAATCTAACTCATATTATTAGCCATATTATGCTTAAATGATCCATAGAACTACAATTACTATACTCATTACTCTTATTATTATCAATCTAACTCATATTATTAGCCATATTATGCTTATATGATCGATAGAACGACAAATACTATACTTATTACTCTTATTATTATCAATCTAACTCATATTATTAGCCATATTATGCTTATATGATCGATAGAACGACAATTACTATACTCACTACTCTTAGTATTATCAATCTAACTCATATTATTAGCCATATTATGCTTATATGATCGATAGAACGACAATTACTATACTTATTACTGTTATTATTATCAATCTAAGTCATATTATTAGCCATATTATGCTTATATGATCGATAGAACGAGAATTACTATACTCACTACACTTAGTATTATCAATCTAACTCATATTATTAGCCATATTATGCTTATATTATCGATAGAACGACAATTACTATACTTATTACTGTTATTATTATCAATCTGACTCATATTATTACCCATATTATGCTTAAATGATCGATAGAACGACAATTACTATACTTATTACTCTTAGTATTATCAATCTAACTCATATTATTAGCCATATTATGCTTAAATGATCGATAGAACTACAATTACTATACTCATTACTCTTATTATTATCAATCTAACTCATATTATTAGCCATATTATGCTTATATGATCGATAGAACGACAATTACTATACCCACTACTCTTAGTATTATCAATCTAACTCATATTATTAGCCATATTATGCTTAAATGATCGATAGAACGACAATTACTATACTTATTACTCTTATTATTATCAATCTAACTCGTATTATTAGCCATATTATGCTTATATGATCGATAGAACGACAAATACTATACTTATTACTCTTATTATTATCAATCTAACTCATATTATTAGCCATATTATGCTTATATGATCGATTGAACGACAATTACTATACTCACTACTCTTAGTATTATCAATCTAACTCATATTATTAGCCATATTATGCTTATATTATCGATAGAACGACAATTACTATACATATTACTGTTATTATTATCAATCTAACTCATATTATTGGCCATATTATGGTTATATTATCGATAGAACGACAATTACTATACTTATTACTGTTATTATTATCAATCTAACTCATATTATTAGCCATATTATGCTTAAATGATCGATAGAACTACAATTACTGTACTCATTACTCTTATTATTATCAATCTAACTCATATTATTAGCCATATTATGCTTATATGATCGATAGAACGACAAATACTATACTTATTACTCTTATTATTATCAATCTAACTCATATTATTAGCCATATTATGCTTATATGATCGATTGAACGACAATTACTATACTCACTACTCTTAGTATTATCAATCTAACTCATATTATTAGCCATATTATGCTTATATTATCGATAGAACGACAATTACTATACATATTACTGTTATTATTATCAATCTAACTCATATTATTGGCCATATTATGGTTATATTATCGATAGAACGACAATTACTATACTTATTACTCTTATTATTATCAATCTAACTCGTATTATTAGCCATATTATGCTTATATGATCGATACAATGAGAATTAATATACTCACTACTCTTAGTATTATCAATCTAACTCATATTATTAGCCATATTATGTTTATATTATCGATAGAACGACAATTACAATACCTATTACTGTTATTATTATCAATCTAACTCATATTATTAGCCATATTATGCTTAAATGATCCATAGAACTACAATTACTATACTCATTACTCTTATTATTATCAATCTAACTCATATTATTAGCCATATTATGCTTATATGATCGATAGAACGACAAATACTATACTTATTACTCTTATTATTATCAATCTAACTCATATTATTAGCCATATTATGCTTATATGATCGATAGAACGACAATTACTATACTCACTACTCTTAGTATTATCAATCTAACTCATATTATTAGCCATATTATGCTTATATGATCGATAGAACGACAATTACTATACTTATTACTGTTATTATTATCAATCTAAGTCATATTATTAGCCATATTATGCTTATATGATCGATAGAACGAGAATTACTATACTCACTACACTTAGTATTATCAATCTAACTCATATTATTAGCCATATTATGCTTATATTATCGATAGAACGACAATTACTATACTTATTACTGTTATTATTATCAATCTGACTCATATTATTACCCATATTATGCTTAAATGATCGATAGAACGACAATTACTATACTTATTACTCTTAGTATTATCAATCTAACTCATATTATTAGCCATATTATGCTTAAATGATCGATAGAACTACAATTACTATACTCATTACTCTTATTATTATCAATCTAACTCATATTATTAGCCATATTATGCTTATATGATCGATAGAACGACAATTACTATACCCACTACTCTTAGTATTATCAATCTAACTCATATTATTAGCCATATTATGCTTAAATGATCGATAGAACGACAATTACTATACTTATTACTCTTATTATTATCAATCTAACTCGTATTATTAGCCATATTATGCATATATTATCGATAGAACGACAATTACTATACTTATTATTGTTATTATTATCAATCTAACTCATATTATTAGCCATATTATGCTTATATGATCGAGAGAACGACAATTACTATACTTATTACTCTTATTGTTATCAATCTAACTCATATTATTAGCCTTATTATGCTTATATGATCGATAGAACGACAATTACTGTAGTTATTACTCTTATTATTATCAATCTAACTCATATTATTAGCCATATTATGCTTATATGATCGATAGAACGACAATTACTATACTTATTACTCTTAGTATTATCAATCTAACTCATATTATTAGCCATATTATGCTTAAATGATCGATAGAACTACAATTACTATACTCATTACTCTTATTATTATCAATCTAACTCATATTATTAGCCATATTATGCTTATATGATCGATAGAACGACAATTACTATACCCACTACTCTTAGTATTATCAATCTAACTCATATTATTAGCCATATTATGCTTAAATGATCGATAGAACGACAATTACTATACTTATTACTCTTATTATTATCAATCTAACTCGTATTATTAGCCATATTATGCTTATATGATCGATAGAACGACAAATACTATACTTATTACTCTTATTATTATCAATCTAACTCATATTATTAGCCATATTATGCTTATATGATCGATTGAACGACAATTACTATACTCACTACTCTTAGTATTATCAATCTAACTCATATTATTAGCCATATTATGCTTATATTATCGATAGAACGACAATTACTATACATATTACTGTTATTATTATCAATCTAACTCATATTATTGGCCATATTATGGTTATATTATCGATAGAACGACAATTACTATACTTATTACTGTTATTATTATCAATCTAACTCATATTATTAGCCATATTATGCTTAAATGATCGATAGAACTACAATTACTGTACTCATTACTCTTATTATTATCAATCTAACTCATATTATTAGCCATATTATGCTTATATGATCGATAGAACGACAAATACTATACTTATTACTCTTATTATTATCAATCTAACTCATATTATTAGCCATATTATGCTTATATGATCGATTGAACGACAATTACTATACTCACTACTCTTAGTATTATCAATCTAACTCATATTATTAGCCATATTATGCTTATATTATCGATAGAACGACAATTACTATACATATTACTGTTATTATTATCAATCTAACTCATATTATTGGCCATATTATGGTTATATTATCGATAGAACGACAATTACTATACTTATTACTCTTATTATTATCAATCTAACTCGTATTATTAGCCATATTATGCTTATATGATCGATACAATGAGAATTAATATACTCACTACTCTTAGTATTATCAATCTAACTCATATTATTAGCCATATTATGTTTATATTATCGATAGAACGACAATTACAATACCTATTACTGTTATTATTATCAATCTAACTCATATTATTAGCCATATTATGCTTAAATGATCCATAGAACTACAATTACTATACTCATTACTCTTATTATTATCAATCTAACTCATATTATTAGCCATATTATGCTTATATGATCGATAGAACGACAAATACTATACTTATTACTCTTATTATTATCAATCTAACTCATATTATTAGCCATATTATGCTTATATGATCGATAGAACGACAATTACTATACTCACTACTCTTAGTATTATCAATCTAACTCATATTATTAGCCATATTATGCTTATATGATCGATAGAACGACAATTACTATACTTATTACTGTTATTATTATCAATCTAAGTCATATTATTAGCCATATTATGCTTATATGATCGATAGAACGAGAATTACTATACTCACTACACTTAGTATTATCAATCTAACTCATATTATTAGCCATATTATGCTTATATTATCGATAGAACGACAATTACTATACTTATTACTGTTATTATTATCAATCTGACTCATATTATTACCCATATTATGCTTAAATGATCGATAGAACGACAATTACTATACTTATTACTCTTAGTATTATCAATCTAACTCATATTATTAGCCATATTATGCTTAAATGATCGATAGAACTACAATTACTATACTCATTACTCTTATTATTATCAATCTAACTCATATTATTAGCCATATTATGCTTATATGATCGATAGAACGACAATTACTATACCCACTACTCTTAGTATTATCAATCTAACTCATATTATTAGCCATATTATGCTTAAATGATCGATAGAACGACAATTACTATACTTATTACTCTTATTATTATCAATCTAACTCGTATTATTAGCCATATTATGCATATATTATCGATAGAACGACAATTACTATACTTATTATTGTTATTATTATCAATCTAACTCATATTATTAGCCATATTATGCTTATATGATCGAGAGAACGACAATTACTATACTTATTACTCTTATTGTTATCAATCTAACTCATATTATTAGCCTTATTATGCTTATATGATCGATAGAACGACAATTACTGTAGTTATTACTCTTATTATTATCAATCTAACTCATATTATTAGCCATATTATGCTTATATGATCGATAGAACGAGAATTACTATACTTATTACTGTTATTATTATCAATCTAAGTCATATTATTAGCCATATTATGCTTATATGATCGATAGAACGAGAATTACTATACTCACTACTCTTAGTATTATCAATCTAACTCATATTATTAGCCATATTATGGTTATATTATCGATAGAACGACAATTACTATACTTATTACTGTTATTATTATCAATCTAACTCATATTATTAGCCATATTATGCTTAAATGATCGATAGAACTACAATTACTATACTCATTACTCTTATTATTATCAATCTAACTCATATTATTAGCCATATTATGCTTATATGATCGATAGAACGAGAATTACTATACTCACTACTCTTAGTATTATCAATCTAACTCATATTATTAGCCATATTATGCTTCTATGATCGATAGAACGACAATTACTATACTTATTACTCTTATTATTGCCAATCTAACTCAGATTATTAGCCATATTATGCTTATATGATCGATAGAACGACAATTACTATACTCACTACTCTTAGTATTATCAATCTAACTCATATTATTAGCCATATTATGCTTAAATGATCGATAGAATGAGAATTACTATACTCACTACTCTTAGTATTATCACTCTAACTCATATTATTAGCCTTATTATGCTTATATGATCGATAGAACGACAATTACTGTAGATATTACTCTTATTATTATCAATCTAACTCGTATTATTAGCCATATTATGCTTATATGATCGATAGAATGACAAATACTATACTTATTACTCTTATTATTATCAATCTAACTCATATTATTAGCCATATTATGCTTATATGATCGACAGAACGAGAATTACTATACTCACTACTCTTAGTATTATCAATCTAACTCATATTATTAGCCATATTATGCTTATATTATCGATAGAACGACAATTACAATACCTATTACTGTTATTATTATCAATCTAACTCATATTATTGGCCATATTATGGTTATATTATCGATAGAACGACAATTACTATACTTATTACTGTTAATATTATCAATCTAACTCATATTATTAGCCATATTATGCTTAAATGATCGATGGAACTACAATTTCTATACTCATTACTCTTATTATTATCAATCTAACTCATATTATTAGCCATATTATGCATATATGATCGATAGAACGAGAAA
>NW_027474621.1:0-34141 GCF_050947335.1 Megachile rotundata | reverse complement strand
ATCAATCTAACTCATATTATTAACCATATTATGCATATATGATCGATAGAACGACAATTACTATCCTTATTACTCTTATTATTATCAATCTAACTCATATTATTAGCCATATTATGCTTATATGATCGATAGAACGACAATTACTATACTTATTACTCTTATTATTATCAATCTAACTCATATTATTAACCATATTATGCTTATATGATCGATAGAACGACAATTACTATACTTATTCTCTTATTATTATCAACCTAACTCATATTATTAGCCATATTATGCTTATATGATCGATAGAACGACAATTATTATACTTATGATTCTTATTTTTATCAACCTAACTCATATTATTAGCCATATTATGCTTAAATGATCGATAGAACGACAATTACTATACTTATTACTCTTATTATTATGAATCTAACTCATATTATTAACCATATTATGCAGATATAATCCATAGAACTACAATTACTATACTCATTTCTCTTATTATTATCAATCTAACTCATATTATTAACCATATTATGAATATATGATCGATAGAACGACAATTACTATACTTATTACACTCACTATTATCAATCTAACTCATGTTATTAACCATATTATGCAGATATGATCGATAGCGCGACATTTACTATACTTATTACTCTTATTATTATCAATCTAACTCATATTATTAGCCATATTATGCTTAAATGATCGATAGAACGACAATTACTATACTTATTATTCTTATTTTTATCAACCTAACACATATTATTAGCCATATTATGCTTATATGATCGACAGAACAACAATAACTATACTTATTACACACACTGTTATCAATCTAACTCATATTATTAACCATAATATGCCGATTTGATCGATAGAACGACCATCACTATACTTATTATTCTTATTATTATCAACCTAACTCATATTATTAGCCATATTATGCTTATATGATCGATAGAACGTCAATTACTATACTTATTATTCTTATTTTTATCAACCTAACACATACTATTAGCCATATTATGCTTAAATGATCGATAGAACGACAATTACTATACTTATTGCACTCACTATTATCAATCTAACTCATGTTATTAACCACATTATGCAGATATGATCGATAGCACGACATTTACTATACTTATTACTCTTATTATTATCAATCTAACTCATATTATTAGCCATATTATGCTTAAATGATCGATAGAACGACAATTACTATCCTTATTACTCTTATTATTATCAATCTAACTCATATTATTAGCCATATTATGCTTATATGATCGACAGAACGACAATTACTATACTTATTACACTCACTGTTATCAATCTAACTCACATTATTAACCATATTATGCTAATTTGATCGATAGAACGACAATAACTATACTTATTACTCTTACTATTATCAATCTAACTCATATTATTAGCCATATTATGCATATATGATCGATAGAACGACAATTACTGTACTTACTGCTCTTATCATTAGCGATCTAACTCATATTATTAGCCATATTATGCTTATACTATCGATAGAACGACAATTACTGTACTTATTACTGTTATTATTATCAATCTAACTCATATTATTAGCCATATTATGCTTAAATGATCGATAGAACGACTATTAGTATACTTATTACTATTATTATTATCAATCTTACTCATATTATTAGCCATATTATGCTTATATGATCGATAGAACGGCAATTACTATACTTATTACTCTTATTATTATCAATCTAACTCATATTATTAACCATATTATGCTTATATGATCGATAGAACGACAATTACTATACTTATTACTCTTATTATTATCAACCTAACTCATATTATTAGCCATATTATGCTTATATGATCGATAGAACGACAATTACTATACTTATTATTCTTATTTTTATCAACCTAACTCATATTATTAGCCATATTATGCTTAAATGATCGATAGAACGACAATTACTATACTTATTACTCTTATTATTATAAATCTAACTCATATTATTAACCATATTATGCAGATATAATCCATAGAACTACAATTACTATACTCATTACTCTTATTATTATCAATCTAACTCATATTATTAACCATATTATGCATATATGATCGATAGAACGACAATTACTATACTTATTACACTTACTATTATCAATCTGACTCATGTTATTAACCATATTATGCAGATATGATCGATAGCACGACATTTACTATACTTATTACTCTTATTATTATCAATCTAACTCATATTATTAGCCATATTATGCTTAAATGATCGATAGAACGACAATTACTATACTTATTATTCTTATTTTTATCAACCTAACACATATTATTAGCCATATTATGCTTATATGATCGACAGAACGACAATTACTATACTTATTACACACACTGTTATCAATCTAACTCATATTATTAACCATATTATGCTGATGCGATCGATAGAACGACAATCACTATACTTATTACTCTTATTATTATCAACCTAACTCATAATATTAGCCATATTATGCTTTTATGATCGACAGAACGACAATTACTATACTTATTACACTTACTATTATCAATCTGACTCACATTATTAACCATATTATGCAGATATGATCGATAGCACGACATTTACTATACTTATTACTCTTATTATTATCAATCTAACTCATATTATTAGCCATATTATGCTTATATGATCGATAGAACGACAATTACTGTACTTATTGCTCTTATCATTATCGATCTAACTCATATTATTAGCCATATTATGCTTATTTGATCGATCGAACGACAACTACTATACTTATTACTCTTATTATTATGAATCTAACTAATATTATTAGCCATATTATGCTTATATGATCGATAGAACGACAATTACTATACTTATTACACTCACTATTATCAATCTAACTCATGTTATTAACCACATTATGCAGATCTGATCGACAGAACGACAATTACTATACTTATTACACTCACTGTAATCAATCTAACTCACATTATTAACCATATTATGCTAATTTGATCGATAGAACGACAATCACTATACTTATTACTCTTACTATTATCAATCTAACTCATATTATTAGCCATATTATGCATATATGATCGATAGAACGACAATTACTGTACTTACTACTCTTATCATTATCGATCTAACTCATATTATTAGCCATATCATGCTTATATTATCGATAGAACGACAATTACTGTACTTATTACTGTTATTATTATCAATCTAACTCATATTATTAGCCATATTATGCTTAAATGATCGATAGAACGACTATTAGTATAGTTATTACTATTATTATTATCAATCTTACTCATATTATTAGCCATATTATGCTTATATGATCGATAGAACGACAATTACTATACTTATTACTCTTATTATTATCAATCTAACTCATATTATTAACCATATTATGCTTATATGATCGATAGAACGACAGTTACTATACTTATTACTCTTATTATTATCAACCTAACTCATATTATTAGCCATATTATGCTTATATGATCGATAGAACGACAATTACTATACTTATTATTCTTATTATTATAAATCTAACTCATATTATTAACCATATTATGCAGATATAATCCATAGAACTACAATTACTATACTCATTACTCTTATTATTATCAATCTAACTCATATTATTAACCATATTATGCATATATGATCGATAGAACGACAATTACTATACTTATTACACTCACTATTATCAATCTAACTCATGTTATTCACCATATTATGCAGATATGATCGATAGCACGACATTTACTATACTTATTACTCTTATTATTATCAATCTAACTCATATTATTAGCCATATTATGCTTAAATGATCGATAGAACGACAATTACTATACTTATTATTCTTATTTTTATCAACCTAACACATATTATTAGCCATATTATGCTTATATGATCGACAGAACGACAATTACTATACTTATTACACACACTGTTATCAATCTAACTCATATTATTAACCATATTATGCTGATTTGATCGATAGAACGACAATCACTATACTTATTACTCTTATTATTATCAACCTAACTCATAATATTAGCCATATTATGCTTATATGATCGACAGAACGGCAATTACTATACTTATTACACTTACTATTATCAATCTAACTCATATTATTAGCCATATTATGCCTATATGATCGATAGAACGACAATTACTATACGTATTAGTCTTACTATTATCAATCTAACTCATATTATTAGCCATATTATGCATATATGATCGATAGAACGACAATTACTGTACTTATGACTCTTATCATTATCGATCTAACTCATATTATTAGCCATATTATGCTTATATTATCGATAGAACGACAATTACTGTACTTATTACTGTTATTATTATCAATCTAACTCATATTATTAGCCATATTATGCTTATTTGATCGATAGAAAGACAATTACTATACTTATTACACTTACTATTTTCAATGTAACTCAAATTATTAGCCATATTATGCTTATATGATCGACAGAACGACAATTACTATACTTATTACACTCACTGTTATCAATCTGACTCACATTATTAACCATATTATGCAGATATGATCGATAGCACGACATTTACTATACTTATTACTCTTATTATTATCAATCTAACTCATATTATTAGTCATATTATGCTTAAATGATCGATAGAACGACAATTACTATCCTTATTACTCTTATTATTATCAATCTAACTCATATTATTAGCCATATTATGCTTATATGATCGACAGAACGACAATTACTATACTTATTACACTCACTGTTATCAATCTAACTCACATTATTAACCATATTATGCTAATTTGATCGATAGAACGACAATCACTATACTTATTACTCTTACTATTATCAATCTAACTCATATTATTAGCCATATTATGCATATATGATCGATAGAACGACAATTACTGTACTTACTACTCTTATCATTATCGATCTAACTCATATTATTAGCCATATTATGCTTATATTATCGATAGAACGACAATTACTGTACTTATTACTGTTATTATTATCAATCTAACTCATATTATTAGCCATATTATGCTTAAATGATCGATAGAACGACTATTAGTATACTTATTACTATTATTATTATCAATCTTACTCATATTATTAGCCATATTATGCTTATATGATCGATAGAACGACAATTACTATACTTATTACTCTTATTATTATCAATCTAACTCATATTATTAACCATATTATGCTTATATGATCGATAGAACGATAATTACTATACTTATTACTCGTATTATTATCAACCTAACTCATATTATTAGCCATATTATGCTTATATGATCGATAGAACGACAATTACTATACTTATTATTCTTATTTTTATCAACCTAACTCATATTATTAGCCATATTATGCTTAAATGATCGATAGAACGACAATTACTATACTTATTACTCTTACTATTATAAAACTAACTCATATTATTAACCATATTATGCAGATATAATCCATAGAACTACAATTACTATACTCATTACTCTTATTATTATCAATCTAACTCATATTATTAACCATATTATGCATATATGATCGATAGAACGACAATTACTATACTTATTACACTCACTATTATCAATCTAACTCATGTTATTAACCATATTATGCAGATATGATCGATAGCACGACATTTACTATACTTATTACTCTTATTATTATCAATCTAACTCATATTATTAGCCATATTATGCTTAAATGATCGATAGAACGACAATTACTATACTTATTATTCTTATTTTTATCAACCTAACACTTATTATTAGCCATATTATGCTTATATGATCGACAGAACGACAATTACTATACTTATTACACACACTGTTATCAATCTAACTCATATTATTAACCATATTATGCTGATTTGATCGATAGAACGACAATCACTATACTTATTACTCTTATTATTATCAACCTAACTCATATTATTAGCCATATTATGCTTATATGTTCGATAGAACGACAATTACAATACTTATTATTCTTATTTTTATCAACCTAACACATATTATTAGCCATATTATGCTTATATGATCGACAGAACGACAATTACTATACTTATTACACACACTGTTATCAATCTAACTCATATTATTAACCATATTATGCTGATTTGATCGATAGAACGACAATCACTATACTTATTACTCTTATTATTATCAACCTAACTCATATTATTAGCCATATTATGCTTATATGATCGATAGAACGACAATTACTATACTTATTATTCTTATTTTTATCAACCTAACACATATTATTAGCCATATTATGCTTAAATGATCGATAGAACGACAATTACTATACTTATTACTCTTATTATTATGAATCTAACTCGTATTATTAACCATATTATGCAGATATGATCGATAGAACTACAATTACTATACTCATTACTCTTATTATTATCAATCTAACTCATATTGTTAGCCATATTATGCTTATATGATCGATAGAACGACAATTACTGTACTTATTGCTCTTATCATTATCGATCTAACTCATATTATTAGCCATATTATGCTTATTTGATCGATAGAACGACAATTACTATACTTATTACTCTTATTATTATAAATCTAACTCATATTATTAGCCATATTATGCTTAAATGATCGATAGAACGACAATTACTATACTTATTACTCTTATTATTATGAATCTAACTCATGTTATTAACCATATTATGCAGATATGATCGATAGCACGACATTTACTATACCTATTACTCTTATTATTATCAATCTAACTCATATTATTAGCCATATTATGCTTAAATGATCGATAGAACGACAATTACTATACTTATTATTCTTATTTTTATCAACCTAACACATATTATTAGCCATATTATGCTTATATGATCGACAGAACGACAATTACTATACTTATTACACACACTGTTATCAATCTAACTCATATTATTAACCATATTATGCTGATTTGATCGATAGAACGACAATCACTATACTTATTACTCTTATTATTATCAACCTAACTCATATTATTAGCCATATTATGCTTATATGATCGATAGAACGACAATTACTATACTTATTATTCTTATTTTTATCAACCTAACACATTTTATTAGCCATATTATGCTTATATGATCGACAGAACGACAATTACTATACTTATTACACACACTGTTATCAATCTAACTCATATTATTAACCATATTATGCTTATTTGATCGATAGAACGACAATCACTATACTTATTACTCTTATTATTATCAACCTAACTCATAATATTAGCCATATTATGCTTATATGATCGACAGAACGACAATTACTATACTTATTACACTTACTATTATCAATCTAACTCATATTATTAGCCATATTATGCCTATATGATCGATAGAACGACAATTACTATACTTATTAGTCTTACTATTATCAATCTAACTCATATTATTAGCCATATTATGCATATATGATCGATAGAACGACAATTACTGTACTTATGACTCTTATCATTATCGATCTAACTCATATTATTAGCCATATTATGCTTATATTATCGATAGAACGACAATTACTGTACTTATTACTGTTATTATTATCAATCTAACTCATATTTTAGCCATATTATGCTTATTTGATCGATAGAAAGACAATTACTATACTTATTACACTTACTATTTTGAATGTAACTCAAATTATTAGCCATATTATGCTTATATGATCGACAGAACGACAATTACTATACTTATTACACACACTGTTATCAATCTAACTCATATTATTAACCATATTATGCTGATTTGATCGATAGAACGACAATCACTATACTTATTACTCTTATTATTATCAACCTAACTCATAATATTAGCCATATTATGCTTATATGATCGACAGAACGGCAATTACTATACTTATTACACTTACTATTATCAATCTAACTCATATTATTAGCCATATTATGCCTATATGATCGATAGAACGACAATTACTATACGTATTAGTCTTACTATTATCAATCTAACTCATATTATTAGCCATATTATGCATATATGATCGATAGAACGACAATTACTGTACTTATGACTCTTATCATTATCGATCTAACTCATATTATTAGCCATATCATGCTTATATTATCGATAGAACGACAATTACTGTACTTATTACTGTTATTATTATCAATCTAACTCATATTATTAGCCATATTATGCTTAAATGATCGATAGAACGACTATTAGTATAGTTATTACTATTATTATTATCAATCTTACTCATATTATTAGCCATATTATGCTTATATGATCGATAGAACGACAATTACTATACTTATTACTCTTATTATTATCAATCTAACTCATATTATTAACCATATTATGCTTATATGATCGATAGAACGACAGTTACTATACTTATTACTCTTATTATTATCAACCTAACTCATATTATTAGCCATATTATGCTTATATGATCGATAGAACGACAATTACTATACTTATTATTCTTATTATTATAAATCTAACTCATATTATTAACCATATTATGCAGATATAATCCATAGAACTACAATTACTATACTCATTACTCTTATTATTATCAATCTAACTCATATTATTAACCATATTATGCATATATGATCGATAGAACGACAATTACTATACTTATTACACTCACTATTATCAATCTAACTCATGTTATTCACCATATTATGCAGATATGATCGATAGCACGACATTTACTATACTTATTACTCTTATTATTATCAATCTAACTCATATTATTAGCCATATTATGCTTAAATGATCGATAGAACGACAATTACTATACTTATTATTCTTATTTTTATCAACCTAACACATATTATTAGCCATATTATGCTTATATGATCGACAGAACGACAATTACTATACTTATTACACACACTGTTATCAATCTAACTCATATTATTAACCATATTATGCTGATTTGATCGATAGAACGACAATCACTATACTTATTACTCTTATTATTATCAACCTAACTCATAATATTAGCCATATTATGCTTATATGATCGACAGAACGGCAATTACTATACTTATTACACTTACTATTATCAATCTAACTCATATTATTAGCCATATTATGCCTATATAATCGATAGAACGACAATTACTATACGTATTAGTCTTACTATTATCAATCTAACTCATATTATTAGCCATATTATGCATATATGATCGATAGAACGACAATTACTGTACTTATGACTCTTATCATTATCGATCTAACTCATATTATTAGCCATATTATGCTTATATTATCGATAGAACGACAATTACTGTACTTATTACTGTTATTATTATCAATCTAACTCATATTATTAGCCATATTATGCTTATTTGATCGATAGAAAGACAATTACTATACTTATTACACTTACTATTTTCAATGTAACTCAAATTATTAGCCATATTATGCTTATATGATCGACAGAACGACAATTACTATACTTATTACACTCACTGTTATCAATCTGACTCACATTATTAACCATATTATGCAGATATGATCGATAGCACGACATTTACTATACTTATTACTCTTATTATTATCAATCTAACTCATATTATTAGTCATATTATGCTTAAATGATCGATAGAACGACAATTACTATCCTTATTACTCTTATTATTATCAATCTAACTCATATTATTAGCCATATTATGCTTATATGATCGACAGAACGACAATTACTATACTTATTACACTCACTGTTATCAATCTAACTCACATTATTAACCATATTATGCTAATTTGATCGATAGAACGACAATCACTATACTTATTACTCTTACTATTATCAATCTAACTCATATTATTAGCCATATTATGCATATATGATCGATAGAACGACAATTACTGTACTTACTACTCTTATCATTATCGATCTAACTCATATTATTAGCCATATTATGCTTATATTATCGATAGAACGACAATTACTGTACTTATTACTGTTATTATTATCAATCTAACTCATATTATTAGCCATATTATGCTTAAATGATCGATAGAACGACTATTAGTATACTTATTACTATTATTATTATCAATCTTACTCATATTATTAGCCATATTATGCTTATATGATCGATAGAACGACAATTACTATACTTATTACTCTTATTATTATCAATCTAACTCATATTATTAACCATATTATGCTTATATGATCGATAGAACGATAATTACTATACTTATTACTCGTATTATTATCAACCTAACTCATATTATTAGCCATATTATGCTTATATGATCGATAGAACGACAATTACTATACTTATTATTCTTATTTTTATCAACCTAACTCATATTATTAGCCATATTATGCTTAAATGATCGATAGAACGACAATTACTATACTTATTACTCTTACTATTATAAAACTAACTCATATTATTAACCATATTATGCAGATATAATCCATAGAACTACAATTACTATACTCATTACTCTTATTATTATCAATCTAACTCATATTATTAACCATATTATGCATATATGATCGATAGAACGACAATTACTATACTTATTACACTCACTATTATCAATCTAACTCATGTTATTAACCATATTATGCAGATATGATCGATAGCACGACATTTACTATACTTATTACTCTTATTATTATCAATCTAACTCATATTATTAGCCATATTATGCTTAAATGATCGATAGAACGACAATTACTATACTTATTATTCTTATTTTTATCAACCTAACACTTATTATTAGCCATATTATGCTTATATGATCGACAGAACGACAATTACTATACTTATTACACACACTGTTATCAATCTAACTCATATTATTAACCATATTATGCTGATTTGATCGATAGAACGACAATCACTATACTTATTACTCTTATTATTATCAACCTAACTCATATTATTAGCCATATTATGCTTATATGTTCGATAGAACGACAATTACAATACTTATTATTCTTATTTTTATCAACCTAACACATATTATTAGCCATATTATGCTTATATGATCGACAGAACGACAATTACTATACTTATTACACACACTGTTATCAATCTAACTCATATTATTAACCATATTATGCTGATTTGATCGATAGAACGACAATCACTATACTTATTACTCTTATTATTATCAACCTAACTCATATTATTAGCCATATTATGCTTATATGATCGATAGAACGACAATTACTATACTTATTATTCTTATTTTTATCAACCTAACACATATTATTAGCCATATTATGCTTAAATGATCGATAGAACGACAATTACTATACTTATTACTCTTATTATTATGAATCTAACTCGTATTATTAACCATATTATGCAGATATGATCGATAGAACTACAATTACTATACTCATTACTCTTATTATTATCAATCTAACTCATATTGTTAGCCATATTATGCTTATATGATCGATAGAACGACAATTACTGTACTTATTGCTCTTATCATTATCGATCTAACTCATATTATTAGCCATATTATGCTTATTTGATCGATAGAACGACAATTACTATACTTATTACTCTTATTATTATAAATCTAACTCATATTAGTAGCCATATTATGCTTAAATGATCGATAGAACGACAATTACTATACTTATTACTCTTATTATTATGAATCTAACTCATGTTATTAACCATATTATGCAGATATGATCGATAGCACGACATTTACTATACTTATTACTCTTATTATTATCAATCTAACTCATATTATTAGCCATATTATGCTTAAATGATCGATAGAACGACAATTACTATACTTATTATTCTTATTTTTATCAACCTAACACATATTATTAGCCATATTATGCTTATATGATCGACAGAACGACAATTACTATACTTATTACACACACTGTTATCAATCTAACTCATATTATTAACCATATTATGCTGATTTGATCGATAGAACGACAATCACTATACTTATTACTCTTATTATTATCAACCTAACTCATATTATTAGCCATATTATGCTTATATGATCGATAGAACGACAATTACTATACTTATTATTCTTATTTTTATCAACCTAACACATTTTATTAGCCATATTATGCTTATATGATCGACAGAACGACAATTACTATACTTATTACACACACTGTTATCAATCTAACTCATAATATTAACCATATTATGCTTATTTGATCGATAGAACGACAATCACTATACTTATTACTCTTATTATTATCAACCTAACTCATAATATTAGCCATATTATGCTTATATGATCGACAGAACGACAATTACTATACTTATTACACTTACTATTATCAATCTAACTCATATTATTAGCCATATTATGCCTATATGATCGATAGAACGACAATTACTATACTTATTAGTCTTACTATTATCAATCTAACTCATATTATTAGCCATATTATGCATATATGATCGATAGAACGACAATTACTGTACTTATGACTCTTATCATTATCGATCTAACTCATATTATTAGCCATATTATGCTTATATTATCGATAGAACGACAATTACTGTACTTATTACTGTTATTATTATCAATCTAACTCATATTTTAGCCATATTATGCTTATTTGATCGATAGAAAGACAATTACTATACTTATTACACTTACTATTTTGAATGTAACTCAAATTATTAGCCATATTATGCTTATATGATCGACAGAACGACAATTACTATACTTATTACACTCACTGTTATCAATCTGACTCACATTATTAACCATATTATGCAGATATGATCGATAGCACGACATTTACTATACTTATTACTGTTATTATTATCAATCTAACTCATATTTTAGCCATATTATGCTTATTTGATCGATAGAACGACAATCACTATACTTATTACTCTTATTATTATCAACCTAACTCATAATATTAGCCATATTATGCTTATATGATCGACAGAACGACAATTACTATACTTATTACACTTACTATTATCAATCTAACTCATATTATTAGCCATATTATGCCTATATGATCGATAGAACGACAATTACTATACTTATTAGTCTTACTATTATCAATCTAACTCATATTATTAGCCATATTATGCATATATGATCGATAGAACGACAATTACTGTACTTATGACTCTTATCATTATCGATCTAACTCATATTATTAGCCATATTATGCTTATATTATCGTTAGAACGACAATTACTGTACTTATTACTGTTATTATTATCAATCTAACTCATATTATTAGCCATATTATGCTTATTTGATCGATAGAAAGACAATTACTATACTTATTACACTTACTATTTTCAATGTAACTCAAATTATTAGCCATATTATGCTTATATGATCGACAGAACGACAATTACTATACTTATTACTCTTATTGTTATCAATCTAACTCATATTATTAGTCATATTATGCTTAAATGATCGATAGAACGACAATTACTATCCTTATTACTCTTATTATTATCAATCTAACTCATATTATTAGCCATATTATGCTTATATGATCGACAGAACGACAATTACTATACTTATTACTCTTATTATTATCAATCTAACTCATATTATTAACCATATTATGCTTATATGATCGATAGAACGATAATTACTATACTTATTACTCTTATTATTATCAACCTAACTCATATTATTAGCCATATTATGCTTATATGATCGATAGAACGACAATTACTATACTTATTATTCTTATTTTTATCAACCTAACTCATATTATTAGCCATATTATGCTTAAATGATCGATAGAACGACAATTACTATACTTATTACTCTTACTATTATAAATCTAACTCATATTATTAACCATACTATGCAGATATAATCCATAGAACTACAATTACTATACTCATTACTCTTATTATTATCAATCTAACTCATATTATTAACCATATTATGCATATATGATCGATAGAACGACAATTACTATACTTATTACACTCACTATTATCAATCTAACTCCTGTTATTAACCATATTATGCAGATATGATCGATAGCACGACATTTACTATACTTATTACTCTTATTATTATCAATCTAACTCATATTATTAACCATATTATGCTTATATGATCGATAGAACGATAATTACTATACTTATTACTCTTATTATTATCAACCTAACTCATATTATTAGCCATATTATGCTTATATGATCGACAGAACGACAATTACTATACTTATTACACACACTGTTATCAATCTAACTCATATTATTAACCATATTATGCTGATTTGATCGATAGAACGACAATCACTATACTTATTACTCTTATTATTATCAACCTAACTCATATTATTAGCCATATTATGCTTATATGATCGATAGAACGACAATTACTATACTTATTATTCTTATTTTTATCAACCTAACACATATTATTGGCCATATTATGCTTAAATGATCGATAGAACGACAATTACTATACTTATTACTCTTATTATTATGAATCTAACTCATGTTATTAACCATATTATGCAGATATGATCGATAGCACGACATTTACTATACTTATTACTCTTATTATTATCAATCTAACTCATATTATTAGCCATATTATGCTTAAATGATCGATAGAACGACAATTACTATACTCATTATTCTTATTTTTATCAACCTAACACATATTATTAGCCATATTATGCTTATATGATCGACAGAACGACAATTACTATACTTACTACACACACTGTTATCAATCTAACTCATATTATTAACCATATTATGCTGATTTGATCGATAGAACGACAATCACTATACTTATTACTCTTATTATTATCAACCTAACTCATATTATTAGCCATATTATGCTTATATGATCGATAGAACGACAATTACTATACTTATTATTCTTATTTTTATCAACCTAACACATATTATTAGCCATATTATGCTTAAATGATCGATAGAACGACAATTACTATACTTATTACTCTTATTATTATAAATCTAACTCATATTATTAGCCATATTATGCTTATATGATCGGTAGAACGACAATTACTATACTTATTACTCTTATTATTATCAATCTGACTCATATTATTAACCATATTATGCAGATATGATCGATAGCACGACATTTACTATACTTATAACTCTTATTATTATCAACCTAACTCATATTATTAGCCATATTATGCTTATATGATCGATAGAACGACAATTACCATACTTATTATTCTTATTTTTGTCAACCTAACTCATATTATTAGCCATGTTATGCTTAAATGATCGATAGAACGACAATTACTATAGTTATTACTCTTATTATTATGAATCTAACTCATATTATTAACCATATAATGCAGATATGATCGATAGAACTACAATTACCATACCCATTACTCTTATTATTATCAATCTAACTCATATTATTAACCATATTATGCTTATATGATCGGTAGAACGACAATTACTATACTTATTACACTCACTATTATCAATCTAACTCATGTTATTAACCATATTATGCAGATATGAGCGATAGCACGACAATTACTATACTTATTACACTCACTGTTATCAATCTGACTCACATTATTAACCATATTATGCTAATTTGATCGATAGAACGACAATCACTATACTTATTACTCTTATTATTATCAATCTAACTCATATTATTAGTCATATTATGCTTAAATGATCGATAGAACGACAATTACTATACTTACTACTCTTATTATTATCAATCTAACTCATACTATTAGCCGTAATATGCTTATATGATCGGTAGAACGACAATTACTATACTCACTACTCTAATTGTTATCAATCTAACTCATAATATTAGCCATATTATGCTTATATGATCGACAGAACGACAATTACTATACTTATTACACTCACTATTATCAATCTAACTCATGTTATTAACCACATTATGCAGATCTGATCGACAGAACGACAATTACTATACTTATTACACTCACTGTAATCAATCTAACTCACATTATTAACCATATTATGCTAATTTGATCGATAGAACGACAATTACTGTACTTACTACTCTTATCATTATCGATCTAACTCATATTATTAGCCATATCATGCTTATATTATCGATAGAACGACAATTACTGTACTTATTACTGTTATTATTATCAATCTAACTCATATTATTAGCCATATTATGCTTAAATGATCGATAGAACGACTATTAGTATAGTTATTACTATTATTATTATCAATCTTACTCATATTATTAGCCATATTATGCTTATATGATCGATAGAACGACAATTACTATACTTATTACTCTTATTATTATCAATCTAACTCATATTATTAACCATATTATGCTTATATGATCGATAGAACGACAATTACTATACTTATTACTCTTATTATTATCAACCTAACTCATATTATTAGCCATATTATGCTTATATGATCGATAGAACGACTATTACTATAATTATTATTCTTATTATTATAAATCTAACTCATATTATTAACCATATTATGCAGATATAATCCATAGAACTACAATTACTATACTCATTACTCTTATTATTATCAATCTAACTCTTATTATTAACCATATTATGCATATATGATCGATAGAACGACAATTACTATACTTATTACACTCACTATTATCAATCTAACTCATGTTATTCACCATATTATGCAGATATGATCGATAGCACGACATTTACTATACTTATTACTCTTATTATTATCAATCTAACTCATATTATTAGCCATATTATGCTTAAATGATCGATAGAACGACAATTACTATACTTATTATTCTTATTTTTATCAACCTAACACATATTATTAGCCATATTATGCTTATATGATCGACAGAACGACAATTACTATACTTATTACACACACTGTTATCAATCTAACTCATATTATTAACCATATTATGCTGATTTGATCGATAGAACGACAATCACTATACTTATTACTCTTATTATTATCAACCTAACTCATAATATTAGCCATATTATGCTTATATGATCGACAGAACGGCAATTACTATACTTATTACACTTACTGTTATCAATCTAACTCATATTATTAGCCATATTATGCCTATATGATCGATAGAACGACAATTACTATACGTATTAGTCTTACTATTATCAATCTAACTCATATTATTAGCCATATTATGCATATATGATCGATAGAACGACAATTACTGTACTTATGACTCTTATCATTATCGATCTAACTCATATTATTAGCCATATTATGCTTATATTATCGATAGAACGACAATTACTGTACTTATTACTGTTATTATTATCAATCTAACTCATATTTTAGCCATATTATGCTTATTTGATCGATAGAAAGACAATTACTATACTTATTACACTTACTATTTTGAATGTAACTCAAATTATTAGCCATATTATGCTTATATGATCGACAGAACGACAATTACTATACTTATTACACTCACTGTTATCAATCTGACTCACATTATTAACCATATTATGCAGATATGATCGATAGCACGACATTTACTATACTTATTACTCTTATTATTATCAATCTAACTCATATTATTAGTCATATTATGCTTAAATGATCGATAGAACGACAATTACTATCCTTATTACTCTTATTATTATCAATCTAACACATATTATTAGCCATATTATGCTTATATGATCGACAGAACGACAATTACTATACTTATTACACTCACTGTTATCAATCTAACTCACATTATTAACCATATTATGCTAATTTGATCGATAGAACGACAATCACTATACTTATTACTCTTACTATTATCAATCTAACTCATATTATTAGCCATATTATGCGTATATGATCGATAGAACGACAATTACTGTACTTACTACTCTTATCATTATCGATCTAACTCATATTATTAGCCATATTATGCTTATATTATCGATAGAACGACAATTACTGTACTTATTACTGTTATTATTATCAATCTAACTCATATTATTAGCCATATTATGCTTAAATGATCGATAGAACGACTATTAGTATACTTATTACTATTATTATTATCAATCTTACTCATATTATTAGCCATATTATGCTTATATGATCGATAGAACGACAATTACTATACTTATTACTCTTATTATCATCAATCTAACTCATATTATTAGCCATATTATGCTTATATGATCGATAGAACGACAATTACTATACTTATTATTCTTATTTTTATCAACCTAACTCATATTATTAGCCATATTATGCTTAAATGATCGATAGAACGACAATTACTATACTTATTACTCTTACTATTATAAATCTAACTCATATTATTAACCATATTATGCAGATATAATCCATAGAACTACAATTACTATACTCATTACTCTTATTATTATCAATCTAACTCATATTATTAACCATATTATGCATATATGATCGATAGAACGACAATTACTATACTTATTACACTCACTATTATCAATCTAACTCATGTTATTAACCATATTATGCAGATATGATCGATAGCACGACATTTACTATACTTATTACTCTTATTATTATCAATCTAACTCATATTATTAGCCATATTATGCTTAAATGATCGATAGAACGACAATTACTATACTTATTATTCTTATTTTTATCAACCTAACACATATTATTAGCCATATTATGCTTATATGATCGACAGAACGACAATTACTATACTTATTACACACACTGTTATCAATCTAACTCATATTATTAACCATATTATGCTGATTTGATCGATAGAACGACAATCACTATACTTATTACTCTTATTATTATCAACCTAACTCATATTATTAGCCATATTATGCTTATATGTTCGATAGAACGACAATTACTATACTTATTATTCTTATTTTTATCAACCTAACACATATTATTAGCCATATTATGCTTATATGATCGACAGAACGACAATTACTATACTTATTACACACACTGTTATCAATCTAACTCATATTATTAACCATATTATGCTGATTTGATCGATAGAACGACAATCACTATACTTATTACTCTTATTATTATCAACCTAACTCATATTATTAGCCATATTATGCTTATATGATCGATAGAACGACAATTACTATACTTATTATTCTTATTTTTATCAACCTAACACATATTATTAGCCATATTATGCTTAAATGATCGATAGAACGACAATTACTATACTTATTACTCTTATTATTATGAATCTAACTCGTATTATTAACCATATTATGTAGATATGGTCGATAGAACTACAATTACTATACTCATTACTCTTATTATTATCAATCTAACTCATATTATTAGCCATATTATGCTTATATGATCGATAGAACGACAATTACTGTACTTATTGCTCTTATCATTATCGATCTAACTCATATTATTAGCCATATTATGCTTATTTGATCGATAGAACGACAATTACTATACTTATTACTCTTATTATTATAAATCTAACTCATATTATTAGCCATATTATGCTTAAATGATCGATAGAACGACAATTACTATACTTATTACTCTTATTATTATGAATCTAACTCATGTTATTAACCATATTATGCAGATATGATCGATAGCACGACATTTACTATACTTACCACTCTTATTATTATCAATCTAACACATATTATTAGCCATATTATGCTTATATGATCGATAGAACGATAATTACTATACTTATTACTCTTATTATTATCAACCTAACTCATATTATTAGCCATATTATGCTTATATGATCGATAGAACGACAATTACTATACTTATTATTCTTATTTTTATCAACCTAACTCATATTATTAGCCATATTATGCTTAAATGATCGATAGAACGACAATTACTATACTTATTACTCTTACTATTATAAATCTAACTCATATTATTAACCATATTATGCAGATATAATCCATAGAACTACAATTACTATACTCATTACTCTTATTATTATCAATCTAACTCATATTATTAACCATATTATGCATATATGATCGATAGAACGACAATTACTATACTTATTACACTCACTATTATCAATCTAACTCCTGTTATTAACCATATTATGCAGATATGATCGATAGCACGACATTTACTATACTTATTACTCTTATTATTATCAATCTAACTCATATTATTAGCCATATTATGCTTAAATGATCGATAGAACGACAATTACTATACTTATTATTCTTATTTTTATCAACCTAACACATATTATTAGCCATATTATGCTTATATGATCGACAGAACGACAATTACTATACTTATTACACACACTGTTATCAATCTAACTCATATTATTAACCATATTATGCTGATTTGATCGATAGAACGACAATCACTATACTTATTACTCTTATTATTATCAACCTAACTGATATTATTAGCCATATTATGCTTATATGATCGATGGAACGACAATTACTATACTTATTATTCTTATTTTTATCAACCTAACACATATTATTAGCCATATTATGCTTAAATGATCGATAGAACGACAATTACTATACTTATTACTCTTATTATTATGAATCTAACTCATGTTATTAACCATATTATGCAGATATGATCGATAGCACGACATTTACTATACTTATTATTCTTATTATTATCAATCTAACTCATATTATTAGCCATATTATGCTTAAATGATCGATAGAACGACAATTACTATACTCATTATTCTTATTTTTATCAACCTAACACATATTATTAGCCATATTATGCTTATATGATCGACAGAACGACAATTACTATACTTACTACACACACTGTTATCAATCTAACTCATATTATTAACCATATTATGCTGATTTGATCGATAGAACGACAATCACTATACTTATTACTCTTATTATTATCAACCTAACTCATATTATTAGCCATATTATGCTTATATGATCGATAGAACGACAATTACTATACTTATTATTCTTATTTTTATCAACCTAACACATATTATTAGCCATATTATGCTTAAATGATCGATAGAACGACAATTACTATACTTATTACTCTTATTATTATAAATCTAACTCATATTATTAGCCATATTATGCTTATATGATCGATAGAACGACAATTACTATACTTATTACTCTTATTATTATCAATCTGACTCATATTATTAACCATATTATGCAGATATGATCGATAGCACGACATTTACTATACTTATAACTCTTATTATTATCAACCTAACTCATATTATTAGCCATATTATGCTTATATGATCGATAGAACGACAATTACCATACTTATTATTCTTATTTTTGTCAACCTAACTCATATTATTAGCCATGTTATGCTTAAATGAGCGATAGCACGACAATTACTATACTTATTACACTCACTGTTATCAATCTGACTCACATTATTAACCATATTATGCTAATTTGATCGATAGAACGACAATTACTGTACTTATGACTCTTATCATTATCGATCTTACTCATATTATTAGCCATATTATGCTTATATTATCGATAGAACGACAATTACTGTACTTATTACACTTACTATTATCAATCTAACTCATATTATTAGCCATATTATGCCTATATGATCGATAGAACGACAATTACTATACTTATTAGTCTTACTATTATCAATCTAACTCATATTATTAGCCATATTATGCATATATGATCGATAGAACGACAATTACTATACTTATTACACTTACTATTTTGAATGTAACTCAAATTATTAGCCATATTATGCTTATATGATCGACAGAACGACAATTACTATACTTATTACACTCACTGTTATCAATCTGACTCACATTATTAACCATATTATGCAGATATGATCGATAGCACGACATTTACTATACTTATTACTCTTATTATTATCAATCTAACTCATATTATTAGTCATATTATGCTTAAATGATCGATAGAACGACAATTACTATCCATATTACTCTTATTATTATCAATCTAACTCATATTATTAGCCATATTATGCATATATGATCGATAGAACGACAATTACTGTACTTATTACTCTTATCATTATCGATCTAACTCATATTATTAGCAATATTATGCTTATATTATCGACAGAACGACAATTACTGTACTTATTACTGTTATTATTATCAATCTAACTCATATTATTAGCCATATTATGCATATATGATCGATAGAACGGCAATCACTATACTTATTACTCTTACTATTATCAATCTAACTCATATTTTTAGCCATATTATGCATATATGATCGATAGAACGACAATTACTGTACTTACTACTCTTATCATTATCGATCTAACTCATATTATTAGCAATATTATGCTTATATGATCGATAGAACGACAATTACTATACTTATTATTCTTATTTTTATCAACCTAACTCATATTATTAGCCATATTATGCTTAAATGATCGATAGAACGACAATTACTATACTTATTACTCCTATTATTATAAATCTAACTCACATTATTAACCATATTATGCAGATATAATCCATAGAACTACAATTACTATACTCATTACTCTTATTATTATCAATCTAACTCATATTATTAACCATATTATGCATATATGATCGATAGAACGACAATTACTATACTTATTACACTCACTATTATCAATCTAACTCCTGTTATTAACCATATTATGCAGATATGATCGATAGCACGACATTTACTATACTTATTACTCTTATTATTATCAATCTAACTCATATTATTAGCCATATTATGCTTAAATGATCGATAGAACGACAATTACTATACTTATTATTCTTATTTTTATCAACCTAACACATATTATTAGCCATATTATGCTTATATGATCGACAGAACGACAATTACTATACTTATTACACACACTGTTATCAATCTAACTCATATTATTAACCATATTATGCTGATTTGATCGATAGAACGACAATCACTATACTTATTACTCTTATTATTATCAACCTAACTCATATTATTAGCCATATTATGCTTATATGATCGATAGAACGACAATTACTATACTTATTATTCTTATTTTTATCAACCTAACACATATTATTAGCCATATTATGCTTAAATGATCGATAGAACGACAATTACTATACTTATTACTCTTATTATTATGAATCTAACTCATGTTATTAACCATATTATGCAGATATGATCGATAGCACGACATTTACTATACTTATTACTCTTATTATTATCAATCTAACTCATATTATTAGCCATATTATGCTTAAATGATCGATAGAACGACAATTACTATACTCATTATTCTTATTTTTATCAACCTAACACATATTATTAGCCATATTATGCTTATATGATCGACAGAACGACAATTACTATACTTACTACACACACTGTTATCAATCTAACTCATATTATTAACCATATTATGCTGATTTGATCGATAGAACGACAATCACTATACTTATTACACTTATTATTATCAACCTAACTCATATTATTAGCCATATTATGCTTATATGATCGATAGGACGACAATTACTATACTTATTATTCTTATTTTTATCAACCTAACACATATTATTAGCCATATTATGCTTAAATGATCGATAGAACGACAATTACTATACTTATTACTCTTATTATTATAATTCTAACTCATATTATTAGCCATATTATGCTTATATGATCGATAGAACGACAATTACTATACTTATTACTCTTATTATTATCAATCTGACTCATATTATTAACCATATTATGCAGATATGATCGATAGCACGACATTTACTATACTTATAACTCTTATTATTATCAACCTAACTCATATTATTAGCCATATTATGCTTATATGATCGATAGAACGACAATTACCATACTTATTATTCTTATTTTTGTCAACCTAACTCATATTATTAGCCATGTTATGCTTAAATGATCGATAGAACGACAATTACTATACTTATTACTCTTATTATTATGAATCTAACTCATATTATTAACCATATAATGCAGATATGATCGATAGAACTACAATTACCATACCCATTACTCTTATTATTATCAATCTAACTCATATTATTAACCATATTATGCTTATATGATCGGTGGAACGACAATTACTACACTTATTACACTCACTATTATCAATCTAACTCATGTTATTAACCATATTATGCAGATATGAGCGATAGCACGACAATTACTATACTTATTACACTCACTGTTATCAATCTGACTCACATTATTAACCATATTATGCTAATTTGATCGATAGAACGACAATCACTATACTTATTACTCTTATTATTATCAATCTAACTCATATTATTAGTCATATTATGCTTAAATGATCGGTAGAACGACAATTACTATACTCACTACTCTTATTGTTATCAATCTAACTCATAATATTAGCCATATTATGCTTATATGATCGACAGAACGACAATTACTATACTTATTACACTTACTATTATCAATCTAACTCATATTATTAGCCATATTATGCATATATGATCGATAGAACGACAATTACTGTACTTATGACTCTTATCATTATCGATCTTACTCATATTATTAGCCATATTATGCTTATATTATCGATAGAACGACAATTACTGTACTTATTACACTTACTATTATCAATCTAACTCATATTATTAGCCATATTATGCCTATATGATCGATAGAACGACAATTACTATACTTATTAGTCTTACTATTATCAATCTAACTCATATTATTAGCCATATTATGCATATATGATCGATAGAACGACAATTACTATACTTATTACACTTACTATTTTGAATGTAACTCAAATTATTAGCCATATTATGCTTATATGATCGACAGAACGACAATTACTATACTTATTACACTCACTGTTATCAATCTGACTCACATTATTAACCATATTATGCAGATATGATCGATAGCACGACATTTACTATACTTATTACTCTTATTATTATCAATCTAACTCATATTATTAGTCATATTATGCTTAAATGATCGATAGAACGACAATTACTATCCTTATTACTCTTATTATTATCAATCTAACTCATATTATTAGCCATATTATGCATATATGATCGATAGAACGACAATTACTGTACTTATTACTCTTATCATTATCGATCTAACTCATATTATTAGCAATATTATGCTTATATTATCGACAGAACGACAATTACTGTACTTATTACTGTTATTATTATCAATCTAACTCATATTATTAGCCATATTATGCATATATGATCGATAGAACGGCAATCACTATACTTATTACTCTTACTATTATCAATCTAACTCATATTTTTAGCCATATTATGCATATATGATCGATAGAACGACAATTACTGTACTTACTACTCTTATCATTATCGATCTAACTCATATTATTAGCCATATTATGCTTATATTATCGATAGAACGGCAATTACTGTACTTATTACTGTTATTATTATCAATCTAACTCATATTATTAGCCATATTATGTTTAAATGATCGATAGAACGACTATTAGTATACTTATTACTATTATTATTATCAATCTTACTCATATTATTAGCCATATTATGCTTATATGATCGATAGAACGACAATTACTATACTTATTACTCTTATTATTATCAATCTAACTCACATTATTAACCATATTATGCTAATTTGATCGATAGAACGACAATCACTATACTTATTACTCTTACTATTATCAATCTAACTCATATTATTAGCCATATTATGCATATATGATCGATAGGACGACAATTACTGTACTTACTATTCTTATCATTATCGATCTAACTCATATTATTAGCCATATTATGCTTATATTATCGATAGAACGACAATTACTGTACTTATTACTGTTATTATTATCAATCTAACTCATATTATTAGCCATATTATGCTTAAATGATCGATAGAACGACTATTAGTATACTTATTACTACTATTATTATCAATCTTACTCATATTATTAGCCATATTGTGCTTATATGATCGATAGAACGACAATTACTATACTTATTACTCTTATTATTATCAATCTAACTCATATTATTAACCATATTATGCTTATATGATCGATAGAACGACAATTACTATACATATTACACACACTGTTATCAATCTAACTCATATTATTCACCATATTATGCTGATTTGATCGATAGAACGACAATCACTATACTTATTACTGTTATTATTATCAATCTAACTCATATTATTAGCCATATTATGCTTAAATGATCGATAGAACGACTATTAGTATACTTATTACTCTTATTATTATCAACCTAACTCATATTATTAGCCATATTATGCTTATATGATCGATAGAACGACAATTACTATACTTATTATTCTTATTTTTATCAACCTAACTCATATTATTAGCCATATTATGCTTAAATGATCGATAGAACGACAATTACTATACTTATTACTCTTATTATTATAAATCTAACTCACATTATTAACCATATTATGCAGATATAATCCATAGAACTACAATTACTATACTCATTACTCTTATTATTATCAATCTAACTCATATTATTAACCATATTATGCATATATGATCGATAGAACGACAATTACTATCCTTATTACTCTTATTATTATCAATCTAACTCATATTATTAGCCATATTATGCTTATATTATCGATAGAACGGCAATTACTGTACTTATTACTGTTATTATTATCAATCTAACTCATATTATTAGCCATATTATGCTTAAATGATCGATAGAACGACTATTAGTATACTTATTACTATTATTATTATCAATCTTACTCATATTATTAGCCATATTATGCTTATATGATCGATAGAACGACAATTACTATACTTATTACTCTTATTATTATCAATCTAACTCATATTATTAACCATATTATGCTTATATGATCGATAGAACGACAATTACTATACTTATTACTCTTATTATTATCAACCTAACTCATATTATTAGCCATATTATGCTTATATGATCGATAGAACGACAATTACTATACTTATGATTCTTATTTTTATCAACCTAACTCATATTATTAGCCATATTATGCTTAAATGATCGATAGAACGACAATTACTATACTTATTACTCTTATTATTATGAATCTAACTCATATTATTAACCATATTATGCAGATATAATCCATAGAACTACAATTACTATACTCATTACTCTTATTATTATCAATCTAACTCATATTATTAACCATATTATGAATATATGATCGATAGAACGACAATTACTATACTTATTACACTCACTATTATCAATCTAACTCATGTTATTAACCATATTATGCAGATATGATCGATAGCGCGACATTTACTATACTTATTACTCTTATTATTATCAATCTAACTCATGTTATTAGCCATATTATGCTTAAATGATCGATAGAACGACAATTACTATACTTATTATTCTTATTTTTATCAACCTAACACATATTATTAGCCATATTATGCTTATATGATCGACAGAACGACAATTACTATACTTATTACACACACTGTTATCAATCTAACTCATATTATTAACCATATTATGCCGATTTGATCGATAGAACGACCATCACTATACTTATTACTCTTATTATTATCAACCTAACACATATTATTAGCCATATTATGCCTATATGATCGATAGAACGACAATTACTATACTTATTATTCTTATTTTTATCAACCTAACTCATATTATTAGCCATATTATGCTTAAATGATCGATAGAACGACAATTACTATACTTATTACTCTTATTATTATAAATCTAACTCATATTTCTAACCATATTATGCAGATTTAATCCATAGAACTACAATTACTATACTCATTACTCTTATTATTATCAATGTAACTCATATTATTAGCCATATTATGCTTAAATGATCGATAGAACGACTATTAGTATACTTATTACTATTATTATTATCAATCTTACTCATATTATTAGCCATATTATGCTTATATGATCGATAGAACGACAATTACTATACTTATTACTCTTATTATTATCAATCTAACTCATATTATTAACCATATTATGCTTATATGATCGATAGAACGACAATTACTATACTTATTACTCTTATTATTATCAACCTAACTCATATTATTAGCCATATTATGCTTATATGATCGATAGAACGACAATTACTATACTTATTATTCTTATTTTTATCAACCTAACTCATATTATTAGCCATATTATGCTTAAATGATCGATAGAACGACAATTACTATACTTATTACTCTTATTATTATGAATCTAACTCATATTATTAACCATATTATGCAGATATGATCTATAGCACGACATTTACTATACTTATTACTCTTATTATTATCAATCTAACTCATATTATTAGCCATATTATGATTAAATGATCGATAGAACGACAATTACTATACTTATTATTCTTATTTTTATCAACCTAACACATATTATTAGCCATATTATGCTTATATGATCGACAGAACGACAATTACTATACTTATTACACACACTGTTATCAATCTAACTCATATTATTAACCATATTATGCCGATTTGATCGATAGAACGACCATCACTATACTTATTATTCTTACTATTATCAATCTAACTCATATTATTAGCCATATTATGCATATATGATCGATAGAACGACAATTACTGTACTTACTGCTCTTATCATTAGCGATCTAACTCATATTATTAGCCATATTATGCTTATACTATCGATAGAACGACAATTACTGTACTTATTACTGTTATTATTATCAATCTAACTCATATTATTAGCCATATTATGCTTATATGATCGATAGAACGACAATTACTATACTTATTACTCTTATTATTATCAACCTAACTCATATTATTAGCCATATTATGCTTATATGATCGATAGAACGACAATTACTATACTTATTATTCTTATTTTTATCAACCTAATTCATATTATTAGCCATATTATGCTTAAATGATCGATAGAACGACAATTACTATACTTATTACTCTTATTATTATAAATCTAACTCATATTATTAACCATATTATGCAGATATAATCCATAGAACTACAATTACTATACTCATTACTCTTATTATTATCAATCTAACTCATATTATTAACCATATTATGCATATATGATCGATAGAACGACAATTACTATACTTATTACACTCACTATTATCAATCTAACTCATGTTATTAACCATATTATGCAGATATGATCGATAGAACGACATTTACTATACTTATTACTCTTATTATTATCAATCTAACTCATATTATTAGCCATATTATGCTTAAATGATCGATAGAACGACAATTACTATACTTATTATTCTTATTTTTATCAACCTAACACATATTATTAGCCATATTATGCTTATATGATCGACAGAACGACAATTACTATACTTATTACACACACTGTTATCAATCTAACTCATATTATTAACCATATTATGCTGATTTGATCGATAGAACGACAATCACTATACTTATTACTCTTATTATTATCAACCTAACTCATAATATTAGCCATATTATGCTTATATGATCGATAGAACGACAATTACTATACTTATTACTCTTATTATTATCAATCTAACTCATATTATTAACCATATTATGCTTATATGATCGATAGAACGACAATTACTATACTTATTACTCTTATTATTATCAACCTAACTCATATTATTAGCCATATTATGATTATATGATCGATAGAACGACAATTACTATACTTATTATTCTTATTTTTATCAACCTAACTCATATTATTAGCCATATTATGCTTAAATGATCGATAGAACGACAATTACTATACTTATTACTCTTATTATTATGAATCTAACTCATATTATTAACCATATTATGCAGATATGATCTATAGCACGACATTTACTATACTTATTACTCTTATTATTATCAATCTAACTCATATTATTAGCCATATTATGATTAAATGATCGATAGAACGACAATTACTATACTTATTATTCTTATTTTTATCAACCTAACACATATTATTAGCCATATTATGCTTATATGATCGACAGAACGACAATTACTATACTTATTACACACACTGTTATCAATCTAACTCATATTATTAACCATATTATGCCGATTTGATCGATAGAACGACCATCACTATACTTATTATTCTTACTATTATCAATCTAACTCATATTATTAGCCATATTATGCATATATGATCGATAGAACGACAATTACTGTACTTACTGCTCTTATCATTAGCGATCTAACTCATATTATTAGCCATATTATGCTTATACTATCGATAGAACGACAATTACTGTACTTATTACTGTTATTATTATCAATCTAACTCATATTATTAGCCATATTATTCTTATATGATCGATAGAACGACAATTACTATACTTATTACTCTTATTATTATCAACCTAACTCATATTATTAGCCATATTATGCTTATATGATCGATAGAACGACAATTACTATACTTATTATTCTTATTTTTATCAACCTAACTCATATTATTAGCCATATTATGCTTAAATGATCGATAGAACGACAATTACTATACTTATTACTCTTATTATTATAAATCTAACTCATATTATTAACCATATTATGCAGATATAATCCATAGAACTACAATTACTATACTCATTACTCTTATTATTATCAATCTAACTCATATTATTAACCATATTATGCATATACGATCGATAGAACGACAATTACTATACTTATTACACTCACTATTATCAATCTAACTCATGTTATTAACCATATTATGCAGATATGATCGATAGCACGACATTTACTATACTTTTTACTGTTATTATTATCAATCTAACTCATATTATTAGCCATATTATGCTTAAATGATCGATAGAACGACAATTACTATACTTATTATTCTTATTTTTATCAACCTAACACATATTATTAGCCATATTATGCTTATATGATCGACAGAACGACAATTACTATACTTATTGCTCTTATCATTATCGATCTAACTCATATTATTAGCCATATTATGCTTATTTGATCGATAGAACGACAATTACTATACTTATTACTCTTATTATTATCAACCTAACTCATAATATTAGCCATATTATGCTTATATGATCGACAGAACGACAATTACTATACTTATTACACTCACTGTTATCAATCTAACTCACATTATTAACCATATTATGCTAATTTGATCGATAGAACGACAATCACTATACTAATTACTCTTACTATTATTAATCTAACTCATATTGTTAGCCATATTATGCATATATGATCGATAGAACGACAATTACTGTACGTACTACTCTTATCATTATCGATCTAACTCATATTATTAGCCATATTATGCTTATATGATCGATAGAACGACAATTACTATACTTATTACTCTTATTATTATGAATCTAACTCGTATTATTAACCATATTATGCAGATATGATCGATAGAACAACAATTACTATACTCATTACTCTTATTATTATCAATCTAACTCATATTATTAGCCATATTATGCTTATATGATCGATAGAACGACAATTACTGTACTTATTGCTCTTATCATTATCGATCTAACTCATATTATTAGCCATATTATGCGTATTTGATCGATAGAACGACAATTACTATACTTATTACTCTTATTATTATAAATCTAACTCATATTATTAGCCATATTATGCTTATATGATCGATAGAACGACAATTACTATACTTATTATTCTTATTTTTGTCAACCTAACTCATATTATTAGCCATGTTATGCTTAAATGATCGATAGAACGACAATTACTATACTTATTACTCTTATTATTATGAATCTAACTCATATTATTAACCATATAATGCAGATATGATCGATAGAACTACAATTACCATACCCATTACTCTTATTATTATCAATCTAACTCATATTATTAACCATATTATGCTTATATGATCGGTAGAACGACAATTACTATACTTATTACACTCACTATTATTAATCTAACTCATGTTATTAACCATATTATGCAGATATGAGCGATAGCACGACAATTACTATACTTATTACACTCACTGTTATCAATCTGACTCACATTATTAACCATATTATGCTAATTTGATCGATAGAACGACAATCACTATACTTATTACTCTTATTATTATCAATCTAACTCATATTATTAGTCATATTATGCTTAAATGATCGACAGAACGACAATTACTATACTTACTACTCTTATTATTATCAATCTAACTCATACTATTAGCCGTATTATGCTTATATGATCGGTAGAACGACAATTACTATACTCACTACTCTTATTGTTATCAATCTAACTCATAATATTAGCCATATTATGCTTATATGATCGACAGAACGACAATTACTATACTTATTACACTTACTATTATCAATCTAACTCATATTATTAGCCATATTATGCCTATATGATCGGTAGAACGACAATTACTATACTTATTAGTCTTACTATTATCAATCTAACTCATATTATTAGCCATATTATGCATATATGATCGATAGAACGACAATTACTGTACTTATGACTCTTATCATTATCGATCTAACTCATATTATTAGCCATATTATGCTTATATTATCGATAGAACGACAATTGCTGTACTTATTACTGTTATTGTTATCAATCTAACTCATATTATTAGCCATATTATGCTTATTTGATCGATAGAAAGACAATTACTATACTTATTACACTTACTATTTTCAATGTAACTCAAATTATTAGCCATATTATGCTTATATGATCGACAGAACGACAATTACTATACTTATTACACTCACTGTTATCAATCTAACTCACATTATTAACCATATTATGCTAATTTGATCGATAGAACGACAATCACTATACTTATTACTCTTACTATTATCAATCTAACTCATATTATTAGTCATATTATGCTTAAATGATCGACAGAACGACAATTACTATACTTACTACTCTTATTATTATCAATCTAACTCATACTATTAGCCATATTATGCTTAAATGATCGATAGAACGACTATTAGTATACTTATTACTATTATTATTATCAATCTTACTCATATTATTAGCCATAATATGCTTATATGATCGATAGAACGACAATTACTATACTTATTACTCTTATTATTATCAATCTAACTCATATTATTAACCATATTATGCTTATATGATCGATAGAACGATAATTACTATACTTATTACTCTTATTATTATCAACCTAACTCATATTATTAGCCATATTATGCTTATATGATCGATAGAACGACAATTACTATACTTATTATTCTTATTTTTATCAACCTAACTCATATTATTAGCCATATTATGCTTAAATGATCGATAGAACGACAATTACTATACTTATTTCTCTTACTATTATAAATCTAACTCATATTACTAACCATATTATGCAGATATAATCCATAGAACTACAATTACTATACTCATTACTCTTATTATTATCAATCTAACTCATATTATTAACCATATTATGCATATATGATCGATAGAACGACAATTACTATACTTATTACACTCACTATTATCAATCTAACTCATGTTATTAACCATATTATGCAGATATGATCGATAGCACGACATTTACTATACTTATTACTCTTATTATTATCAATCTAACTCATATTATTAGCCATATTATGCTTAAATGATCGATAGAACGACAATTACTATACTCATTATTCTTATTTTTGTCAACCTAACACATATTATTAGCCATATTATGCTTATATGATCGACAGAACGACAATTACTATACTTATTACACACACTGTTATCAATCTAACTCATATTATTAACCATATTATGCTGATTTGATCGATAGAACGACAATCACTATACTTATTACTCTTATTATTATCAACCTAACTCATATTATTAGCCATATTATGCTTATATGATCGATAGAACGACAATTACTATACTTATTATTCTTATTTTTATCAACCTAACACATATTATTAGCCATATTATGCTTAAATGATCGATAGAACGACAATTACTATACTTATTACTCTTATTATTATGAATCTAACTCGTATTATTAACCATATTATG
>NW_027474620.1:0-34238 GCF_050947335.1 Megachile rotundata | reverse complement strand
ATCGATCATATATGCATAATATGGCTAATAATATGAGTTAGATTGATAATAGTAAGTGTAATAAGTATAGTAATTGTCGTTCTATCGATCATTTAAGCATAATATTGTTAATAATATGAGTTAGAGTGATAATAGTAAGAGTAATAAGTATAGTAATTGTCGTTCTATCGATCATATAAGCATAATATGGCTAATAATATGAGTTAGAATGATAACAGTAAGTGTAATAAGTATAGTAATTGTCGTTCTGTCGATCATTTAAGCATAATATGGCTAATAATATGAGTTTGATTGATAACAGTAAGTGTAATAAGTATACTAATTGTCGTTCTGTCGATCATATATGCATAATATGGCTAATAATATGAGTAAGATTGATAATAATAATAGTAATAAGTATAGTAATTGTCGTTCTATCGATCATATATGCATAATACGGCTAATAATATGAGTTAGATTGATAATAATAACAGTAATAAGTACAGTAATTGTCGTTCTATCGATAATATAAGCATAATATGGCTAATAATATGAGTTAGATCGATAATGATAAGAGTAATAAGTACAGTAATTGTCGTTCTATCGATCATATATGCATAATATGGCTAATAATATGAGTTAGATTGATAATAGTAAGTGTAATAAGTATAGTAATTGTCGTTCTATCGATCATATATGCATAATATGGCTAATAATATGAGTTAGATTGATAATAATAACAGTAATAAGTACAGTAATTGTCGTTCTATCGATAGTATAAGCATAATATGGCTAATAATATGATTTAGATCGATAATGATAAGAGTAATAAGTACAGTAATTGTCGTTCTATCGATCATATATGCATAATATGGCTAATAATATGAGTAAGATTGATAATAATAATAGTAATAAGTATAGTAATTGTCGTTCTATCGATCATTTAAGCATAATATTGTTAATAATATGAGTTAGAGTGATAATAATAATAGTAATAAGTATAGTAATTGTCGTTCTATCGATCATTTAAGCATAATATGGCTAATAATATGAGTTAGATTGATAATAGTAAGAGTAATAAGTATAGTAATTGTCGTTCTATCGATCATATAAGCATAATATGGCTAATAATATGAGTTAGATTGATAACAGTAAGTGTAATAAGTATAGTAATTGTCGCTCTGTCGATCATATAAGCACAATATGGCTAATAATATGAGTTAGATCGATAATGATAAGAGTAATAAGTACAGTAATTGTCGTTCTATTGATCATATATGCATAATATGGCTAATAATATGAGTAAGATTGATAATAATAATAGTAATAAGTATAGTAATTGTCGTTCTATCGATCATTTAAGCATAATATGGCTAATAATATGAGTTAGATTGATAATAGTAAGAGTAATAAGTACAGTAATTGTCGTTCTATCGATCATATATGCATAATATGGCTAATAATATGAGTAAGATTGATAATAATAATAGTAATAAGTATAGTAATTGTCGTTCTATCGATCATTTAAGCATAATATGGCTAATAATATGAGTTAGATTGATAATAGTAAGAGTAATAAGTATAGTAATTGTCGTTCTATCGATCATATAAGCATAATATGGCTAATAATATGAGTTAGATTGATAACAGTAAGTGTAATAAGTGTAGTAATTGTCGCTCTGTCGATCATATAAGTATAATATGGCTAATAATATGAGTTAGATCGATAATGATAAGAGCAATAAGTACAGTAATTGTCGTTCTATCGATCATATATGCATAATATGGCTAATAATATGAGTTAGATCGATAATGATATGAGTAATAAGTACAGTAATTGTCGTTCTATCGATCATATAAGCATAATATGGCTAATAATATGAGTTAGATTGATAATAGTAAGTGTAATAAGTATAGTAATTGTCGTTCTATCGATCATATATGCATAATATGGCTAATAATATGAGTTAGATTGATAATAATAACAGTAATAAGTACAGTAATTGTCGTCCTATCGATAATATAAGCATAATATGGCTAATAATATGAGTTATATCCATAATGATAAGAGTAATAAGTACAGTAATTGTCGTTCTATCGATCATATGTGCATAATATGGCTAATAATATGAGTTAGATTGATAATAATAACAGTAATAAGTACAGTAACTGTCGTTCTATCGATAATATAAACATAATATGGCTAATAATATGAGTTAGATCGATAATGATAAGAGTAATAAGTACAGTAATTGTCGTTCTATCGATCATATATGCATAATATGGCTAATAATATGAGTTAGATTGATAATAGTAAGTGTAATAAGTATAGTAATTGTCGTTCTATCGATCATATATGCATAATATGGCTAATAATATGAGTTAGATTGATAATAATAACAGTAATAAGTACAGTAATTGTCGTTCTATCGATAGTATAAGCATAATATGGCTAATAATATGATTTAGATCGATAATGATAAGAGTAATAAGTACAGTAATTGTCGTTCTATCGATCATATATGCATAATATGGCTAATAATATGAGTAAGATTGATAATAATAATAGTAATAAGTATAGTAATTGTCGTTCTATCGATCATTTAAGCATAATATTGTTAATAATATGAGTTAGAGTGATAATAGTAAGAGTAATAAGTATAGTAATTGTCGTTCTATCGATCATATAAGCATAATATGGCTAATAATATGAGTTAGAATGATAACAGTAAGTGTAATAAGTATAGTAATTGTCGTTCTGTCGATCATTTAAGCATAATATGGCTAATAATATGAGTTTGATTGATAACAGTGAGTGTAATAAGTATACTAATTGTCGTTCTGTCGATCATATATGCATAATATGGCTAATAATATGAGTAAGATTGATAATAATAATAGTAATAAGTATAGTAATTGTCGTTCTATCGATCATTTAAGCATAATATGGTTAATAATATGAGTTAGATTGATAATAGTAAGAGTAATAAGTATAGTAATTGTCGTTCTATCGATCATATATGCATAATATGGCTAATAATATGAGTTAGATCGATAATGATAAGAGCAATAAGTACAGTAATTGTCGTTCTATCGATCATATATGCATAATACGGCTAATAATATGAGTTAGATTGATAATAGTAAGTGTAATAAGTATAGTAATTGTCGTTCTATCGATCATATATGCATAATATGGCTAATAATATGAGTTAGATTGATAATAATAACAGTAATAAGTACAGTAATTGTCGTTCTATCGATAATATAAGCATAATATGGCTAATAATATGAGTTAGATCGATAATGATAAGAGTAATAAGTACAGTAATTGTCGTTCTATCGATCATATATGCATAATATGGCTAATAATATGAGTAAGATTGATAATAATAATAGTAATAAGTATAGTAATTGTCGTTCTATCGATCATTTAAGCATAATATGGCTAATAATATGAGTTAGATTGATAACAGTAAGTGTAATAAGTATAGTAATTGTCGTTCTATCGATCATTTAAGCATAATATTGTTAATAATATGAGTTAGAGTGATAATAGTAAGAGTAATAAGTATAGTAATTGTCGTTCTATCGATCATATAAGCATAATATGGCTAATAATATGAGTTAGAATGATAACAGTAAGTGTAATAAGTATAGTAATTGTCGTTCTGTCGATCATTTAAGCATAATATGGCTAATAATATGAGTTTGATTGATAACAGTAAGTGTAATAAGTATACTAATTGTCGTTCTGTCGATCATATATGCATAATATGGCTAATAATATGAGTAAGATTGATAATAATAATAGTAATAAGTATAGTAATTGTCGTTCTATCGATCATATATGCATAATACGGCTAATAATATGAGTTAGATTGATAATAATAACAGTAATAAGTACAGTAATTGTCGTTCTATCGATAATATAAGCATAATATGGCTAATAATATGAGTTAGATCGATAATGATAAGAGTAATAAGTACAGTAATTGTCGTTCTATCGATCATATATGCATAATATGGCTAATAATATGAGTTAGATTGATAATAGTAAGTGTAATAAGTATAGTAATTGTCGTTCTATCGATCATATATGCATAATATGGCTAATAATATGAGTTAGATTGATAATAATAACAGTAATAAGTACAGTAATTGTCGTTCTATCGATAGTATAAGCATAATATGGCTAATAATATGATTTAGATCGATAATGATAAGAGTAATAAGTACAGTAATTGTCGTTCTATCGATCATATATGCATAATATGGCTAATAATATGAGTAAGATTGATAATAATAATAGTAATAAGTATAGTAATTGTCGTTCTATCGATCATTTAAGCATAATATTGTTAATAATATGAGTTAGAGTGATAATAATAATAGTAATAAGTATAGTAATTGTCGTTCTATCGATCATTTAAGCATAATATGGCTAATAATATGAGTTAGATTGATAATAGTAAGAGTAATAAGTATAGTAATTGTCGTTCTATCGATCATATAAGCATAATATGGCTAATAATATGAGTTAGATTGATAACAGTAAGTGTAATAAGTATAGTAATTGTCGCTCTGTCGATCATATAAGCACAATATGGCTAATAATATGAGTTAGATCGATAATGATAAGAGTAATAAGTACAGTAATTGTCGTTCTATTGATCATATATGCATAATATGGCTAATAATATGAGTAAGATTGATAATAATAATAGTAATAAGTATAGTAATTGTCGTTCTATCGATCATTTAAGCATAATATGGCTAATAATATGAGTTAGATTGATAATAGTAAGAGTAATAAGTACAGTAATTGTCGTTCTATCGATCATATATGCATAATATGGCTAATAATATGAGTAAGATTGATAATAATAATAGTAATAAGTATAGTAATTGTCGTTCTATCGATCATTTAAGCATAATATGGCTAATAATATGAGTTAGATTGATAATAGTAAGAGTAATAAGTATAGTAATTGTCGTTCTATCGATCATATAAGCATAATATGGCTAATAATATGAGTTAGATTGATAACAGTAAGTGTAATAAGTGTAGTAATTGTCGCTCTGTCGATCATATAAGTATAATATGGCTAATAATATGAGTTAGATCGATAATGATAAGAGCAATAAGTACAGTAATTGTCGTTCTATCGATCATATATGCATAATATGGCTAATAATATGAGTTAGATCGATAATGATATGAGTAATAAGTACAGTAATTGTCGTTCTATCGATCATATAAGCATAATATGGCTAATAATATGAGTTAGATTGATAATAGTAAGTGTAATAAGTATAGTAATTGTCGTTCTATCGATCATATATGCATAATATGGCTAATAATATGAGTTAGATTGATAATAATAACAGTAATAAGTACAGTAATTGTCGTCCTATCGATAATATAAGCATAATATGGCTAATAATATGAGTTATATCCATAATGATAAGAGTAATAAGTACAGTAATTGTCGTTCTATCGATCATATGTGCATAATATGGCTAATAATATGAGTTAGATTGATAATAATAACAGTAATAAGTACAGTAACTGTCGTTCTATCGATAATATAAACATAATATGGCTAATAATATGAGTTAGATCGATAATGATAAGAGTAATAAGTACAGTAATTGTCGTTCTATCGATCATATATGCATAATATGGCTAATAATATGAGTTAGATTGATAATAGTAAGTGTAATAAGTATAGTAATTGTCGTTCTATCGATCATATATGCATAATATGGCTAATAATATGAGTTAGATTGATAATAATAACAGTAATAAGTACAGTAATTGTCGTTCTATCGATAGTATAAGCATAATATGGCTAATAATATGATTTAGATCGATAATGATAAGAGTAATAAGTACAGTAATTGTCGTTCTATCGATCATATATGCATAATATGGCTAATAATATGAGTAAGATTGATAATAATAATAGTAATAAGTATAGTAATTGTCGTTCTATCGATCATTTAAGCATAATATTGTTAATAATATGAGTTAGAGTGATAATAGTAAGAGTAATAAGTATAGTAATTGTCGTTCTATCGATCATATAAGCATAATATGGCTAATAATATGAGTTAGAATGATAACAGTAAGTGTAATAAGTATAGTAATTGTCGTTCTGTCGATCATTTAAGCATAATATGGCTAATAATATGAGTTTGATTGATAACAGTGAGTGTAATAAGTATACTAATTGTCGTTCTGTCGATCATATATGCATAATATGGCTAATAATATGAGTAAGATTGATAATAATAATAGTAATAAGTATAGTAATTGTCGTTCTATCGATCATTTAAGCATAATATGGTTAATAATATGAGTTAGATTGATAATAGTAAGAGTAATAAGTATAGTAATTGTCGTTCTATCGATCATATATGCATAATATGGCTAATAATATGAGTTAGATCGATAATGATAAGAGCAATAAGTACAGTAATTGTCGTTCTATCGATCATATATGCATAATACGGCTAATAATATGAGTTAGATTGATAATAGTAAGTGTAATAAGTATAGTAATTGTCGTTCTATCGATCATATATGCATAATATGGCTAATAATATGAGTTAGATTGATAATAATAACAGTAATAAGTACAGTAATTGTCGTTCTATCGATAATATAAGCATAATATGGCTAATAATATGAGTTAGATCGATAATGATAAGAGTAATAAGTACAGTAATTGTCGTTCTATCGATCATATATGCATAATATGGCTAATAATATGAGTAAGATTGATAATAATAATAGTAATAAGTATAGTAATTGTCGTTCTATCGATCATTTAAGCATAATATGGCTAATAATATGAGTTAGATTGATAACAGTAAGTGTAATAAGTAAAGTAATTGTCGTTCTGTCGATCATATATGCATAATATGGCTAATAATATGAGTAAGATTCATAATAATAATAGTAATAAGTATAGTAATTGTCGTTCTATCGATCATATAAGCATAATATGGCTAATAATATGAGTTAGATTGATAACAGTAAGTGTAATAAGTATAGTAATTGTCGCTCTGTCGATCATATAAGCACAATATGGCTAATAATATGAGTTAGATCGATAATGATAAGAGTAATAAGTACAGTAATTGTCGTTCTATTGATCATATATGCATAATATGGCTAATAATATGAGTAAGATTGATAATAATAATAGTAATAAGTATAGTAATTGTCGTTCTATCGATCATTTAAGCATAATATGGCTAATAATATGAGTTAGATTGATAATAGTAAGAGTAATAAGTATAGTAATTGTCGTTCTATCGATCATATAAGCATAATATGGCTAATAATATGAGTTAGATTGATAACAGTAAGTGTAATAAGTGTAGTAATTGTCGCTCTGTCGATCATATAAGTATAATATGGCTAATAATATGAGTTAGATCGATAATGATAAGAGCAATAAGTACAGTAATTGTCGTTCTATCGATCATATATGCATAATATGGCTAATAATATGAGTTAGATCGATAATGATAAGAGTAATAAGTACAGTAATTGTCGTTCTATCGATCATATATGCATAATATGGCTAATAATATGAGTTAGATTGATAATAGTAAGTGTAATAAGTATAGTAATTGTCGTTCTATCGATCATATATGCATAATATGGCTAATAATATGAGTTAGATTGATAATAATAACAGTAATAAGTACAGTAATTGTCGTCCTATCGATAATATAAGCATAATATGGCTAATAATATGAGTTATATCCATAATGATAAGAGTAATAAGTACAGTAATTGTCGTTCTATCGATCATATGTGCATAATATGGCTAATAATATGAGTTAGATTGATAATAATAACAGTAATAAGTACAGTAATTGTCGTTCTATCGATAATATAAACATAATATGGCTAATAATATGAGTTAGATCGATAATGATAAGAGTAATAAGTACAGTAATTGTCGTTCTATCGATCATATATGCATAATATGGCTAATAATATGAGTTAGATTGATAATAGTAAGTGTAATAAGTATAGTAATTGTCGTTCTATCGATCATTTAAGCATAATATTGTTAATAATATGAGTTAGAGTGATAATAGTAAGAGTAATAAGTATAGTAATTGTCGTTCTATCGATCATATAAGCATAATATGGCTAATAATATGAGTTAGAATGATAACAGTAAGTGTAATAAGTATAGTAATTGTCGTTCTGTCGATCATTTAAGCATAATATGGCTAATAATATGAGTTTGATTGATAACAGTAAGTGTAATAAGTATACTAATTGTCGTTCTGTCGATCATATATGCATAATATGGCTAATAATATGAGTAAGATTGATAATAATAATAGTAATAGGTATAGTAATTGTCGTTCTATCGATCATTTAAGTATAATATGGTTAAGAATATGAGTTAGATTGATAATAGTAAGAGTAACAAGTATAGTAATTGTCGTTCTATAGATCATATCTGCATAATATGGCTAATAATATGTGTTAGATTGATAATAATAAGAGTAATGAGTATAGTAATTTTAGTTCTATCGATCATATCTGCATAATATGGTTAATAATATGAGTTAGATTCATAATAATAAGAGTAATAAGTATAGTAATTGTCGTTCTATCGATCATATATGCATAATATGGCTAATAATATGAGTTAGATTGATAATAGTAAGAGTAGTGAGTATAGTAATTGTCGTTCTATCGATCATATAAGCATAATATGGCTAATAATATGAGTTAGATTGATAACAGTAAGTGTAATAAGTATAGTAATTGTCGTTCTGTCGATCATATAAGCATAATATGGCTAATAATATGAGTTAGATTGATAATAATAAGAGTAGTGAGTATAGTAATTGTGGTTCTATCGATCATATAAGCATAATATGGCTAATAATATGAGTTAGATTGATAATAATAAGAGTAATGAGTATAGTAATTGTAGTTCTATCGATCGTATCTGCATAATATGGTTAATAATATGAGTTAGATTCATAATAATAAGAGCAATAAGTATAGTAATTGTCGTTCTATCGATCATTTAAGCATAATATGGCTAATAATATGAGTTAGGTTGATAAAAATAAGAATAATAAGTATAGTAATTTTCGTTCTATCGATCATATAAGCATAATATGGCTAATAATATGAGTTAGGTTGATAATAATAAGAGTAATAAGTATAGTAAATGTCGTGCTATCGATCATATCTGCATAATATTGTTAATAATATGAGTTAGATTGATAATAGTGAGTGTAATAAGTATAGTAATTGTCGTTCTATCGATCATATCTGCATAATATGGCTAATAATATGAGTTAGATTGATAATAATAAGAGTAATAAGTATAGTATTTGTCGTTCTATCAATCATATAAGCATAATATGGCTAATAATATGAGTAAGATTTATAATAATAATAGTAATAAGTATAGTAATTGTCGTTCTATCGATCATTTAAGCATAATATGGCTAATAATATGAGTTAGATTGATAATAATAAGAGTAATGAGTATAGTAATTGTAGTTCTATCGATCGTATCTGCATAATATGGTTAATAATATGAGTTAGATTCATAATAATAAGAGCAATAAGTATAGTAATTGTCGTTCTATCGATCATTTAAGCATAATATGGCTAATAATATGAGTTAGGTTGATAAAAATAAGAATAATAAGTATAGTAATTGTCGTTCTATCGATCATATAAGCATAATATGGCTAATAATATGAGTTAGGTTGATAATAATAAGAGTAATAGGTATAGTAAATGTCGTGCTATCGATCATATCTGCATAATATTGTTAATAATATGAGTTAGATTGATAATAGTGAGTGTAATAAGTATAGTAATTGTCGTTCTATCGATCATATAAGCATAATATGGCTAATAATTTGAGTTAGATCGATAATGATAAGAGTAATAAGTACAGTAATTGTCGTTCTATCGATCATATAAGCATAATATGGCTAATAATATGAGTTAGATTGATAATAATAAGAGTAATGAGTATAGTAATTGTAGTTCTATCGATCATATCTGCATAATATGGTTAATAATATGAGTTAGATTGATAACAGTAAGTGTAATAAGTATAGTAATTGTCGATCTGTCGATCATATAAGCATAATATGGCTAATAATATGAGTTAGATTGATAATAATAAGAGTAATGAGTATAGTAATTGTCGTTCTATCGATCATATAAGCATAATATGGCTAATAATATGAGTTAGATTGATAATAATAAGAGTAATAAGTATAGTAATTGTCGTTCTCTCGATCATATAAGCATAATATGGTTAAGAATATGAGTTAGATTGATAATAATAATAGTAATAAGTATAGTAATTGTCGTTCTATCGATCATTTAAGCATAATACGGCTAATAATATGAGTTAGGTTGATAATAATAACAGTAATAAGTACAGTAATTGTCGTTCTATCGATAATATAAGCATAATATGGCTAATAATATGAGTTAGATCGATAATGATAAGAGTAATAAGTACAGTAATTGTCGTTCTATCGATCATATATGCATAATATGGCTAATAATATGAGTAAGATTGATAATAATAATAGTAATAAGTATAGTAATTGTCGTTCTATCGATCATTTAAGCATAATATGGTTAATAATATGAGTTAGATTGATAATAGTAAGAGTAATAAGTATAGTAATTGTCGTTCTATCGATCATATAAGCATAATATGGCTAATAATATGAGTTAGATTGATAACAGTAAGTGTAATAAGTATAGTAATTGTCGTTCTGTCGATCATATAAGCATAATATGGCTAATAATATGAGTTAGATTGATAATAATAAGAGTAGTGGGTATAGTAATTGTCGTTCTATCGATCATATAAGCATAATATGGCTAATAATATGAGTTAGAATGATAACAGTAAGTGTAATAAGTATAGTAATTGTCGTTCTGTCGATCATATAAGCATAATATGGCTAATAATATGAGTTAGATTGATAATAATAAGAGTAGTGAGTATAGTAATTCTCGTTCTATCGATCATATCTGCATAATATGGCTAATAATATGAGTTAGATTGATAATAATAAGAGTAATAAGTATAGTATCTGTCGTTCTATCAATCATATAAGCATAATATGGCTAATAATTTGAGTTAGATCGATAATGATAAGAGTAATAAGTACAGTAATTGTCGTGCTATCGATCATATAAGCATAATATGGCTAATAATATGAGTTAGATTGATAATAATAAGAGTAATGAGTATAGTAATTGTAGTTCTATCGATCATATCTGCATAATATGGTTAATAATATGACTTAGATTGATAATAATAAGAGTAATAAGTATAGTAATTGTAGTTCTATCGATCGTATCTGCATAATATGGTTAATAATATGAGTTAGATTGATAATAATAAGAGTAATAAGTATAGTATTTGTCGTTCTATCAATCATATAAGCATAATATGGCTAATAATTTGAGTTAGATCGATAATGATAAGAGTAATAAGTACAGTAATTGTCGTGCTATCGATCATATAAGCATAATATGGCTAATAATATGAGTTAGATTGATAATAATAAGAGTAATGAGTATAGTAATTGTAGTTCTATCGATCATATCTGCATAATATGGTTAATAATATGACTTAGATTGATAATAATAAGAGTAATAAGTATAGTAATTGTAGTTCTATCGATCGTATCTGCATAATATGGTTAATAATATGAGTTAGACTCATAATAATAAGAGTAATAAGTATAGTAATTGTCGTTCTATCGATCATTTAAGCATAATACGGCTAATAATATGACTGAGATTGATAATAATAAGAGTAATAAGTATAGTAATTGTAGTTCTATCGATCGTATCTGCATAATATAGTTAATAATATGAGTTAGACTCATAATAATAAGAGTAATAAGTATAGTAATTGTCGTTCTGTCGATCATATAAGCATAATATGGCTAATAATATGAGTTAGATTGATAATAATAAGAGAAGTGAGTATAGTAATTGTCGTTCTATCGATCATATAAGCATAATATGGCTAATAATATGAGTTAGATTGATAATAATAAGAGTAATAAGTATAGTAATTGTCGTTTTATCGATCATTTAAGCATAATATGGCTAATAATATGAGTTAGATTGATAATAATAAGAGTAATGAGTATAGTAATTGTAGTTCTATCGATCGTATCTGCATAATATGGTTAATAATATGAGTTAGATTCATAATAATAAGAGCAATAAGTATAGTAATTGTCGTTCTATCGATCATTTAAGCATAATATGGCTAATAATATGAGTTAGGTTGATAAAAATAAGAATAATAAGTATAGTAATTGTCGTTCTATCGATCACATAAGCATAATATGGCTAATAATATGAGTTAGGTTGATAATAATAAGAGTAATAGGTATAGTAAATGTCGTGCTATCGATCATATCTGCATAATATTGTTAATAATATGAGTTAGATTGATAATAGTGAGTGTAATAAGTATAGTAATTGTCGTTCTATCGATCATATAAGCATAATATGGCTAATAATTTGAGTTAGATCGATAATGATAAGAGTAATAAGTACAGTAATTGTCGTTCTATCGATCATATAAGCATAATATGGCTAATAATATGAGTTAGATTGATAATAATAAGAGTAATGAGTATAGTAATTGTAGTTCTATCGATCATATCTGCATATATGGTTAATAATATGAGTTAGATTGATAACAGTAAGTGTAATAAGTATAGTAATTGTCGATCTGTCGATCATATAAGCATAATATGGCTAATAATATGAGTTAGATTGATAATAATAAGAGTAATGAGTATAGTAATTGTCGTTCTATCGATCATATAAGCATAATATGGCTAATAATATGAGTTAGATTGATAATAATAAGAGTAATAAATATAGTAATTGTCGTTCTATCGATCATTTAAGCCTAATATGGCTAGTAATATGAGTTAGATTGATAATAATAAGAGTAATAAGTATAGTAATGGTCGTTCTCTCGATCATATAAGCATAATATGGTTAATAATATGAGTTAGATTGATAATAGTAAGAGTAATAAGTATAGTAATTGTCGTTCTATCGATCATATTAGCATAATATGGTTAGTAATATGAGTTAGATCGATAATGATAAGAGTAATAAGTACAGTAATTGTCGTTCTATCGATCATATATGCATAATATGGCTAATAATATGAGTAAGATTGATAATAATAATAGTAATAAGTATAGTAATTGTCGTTCTGTCGATCATATAAGCATAATATGCCTAATAATATGAGTTAGATTGATAATAATAAGAGTAATAGGTATAGTAATTGTCGTTCTATCGATCATTTAAGCATAATACGGCTAATAATATGAGTTAGATTGATAATAATAAGAGTAATAAGTATAGTAATTGTAGTTCTATCGATCGTATCTGCATAATATGGTTAATAATATGAGTTAGACTCATAATAATAAGAGTAATAAGTATAGTAATTGTCGTTCTATCGATCATTTAAGCATAATATGGCTAATAATATGAGTTAGATCGATAATGATAAGAGCAATAAGTACAGTAATTGTCGTTCTATCGATCATATATGCATAATATGGCTAATAATATGAGTTAGATTCATAATAATAAGAGTAATAAGTATAGTAATTGTCGTTCTATCGATCATTTAAGCATAATACGGCTAATAATATGTGTTAGATTGATAATAATAAGAGTAATAATTATAGTAATTGTAGTTCTATCGATCGTATCTGCATAATATGGTTAATAATATGAGTTAGACTCATAATAGTAAGAGTAATAAGTATAGTAATTGTCGTTCTATCGATCATTTAAGCATAATATGGCTAATAATATGAGTTAGGTTGATAATAGTAAGAGTAGTGAGTATAGTAATTGTAGTTCTATCGATCGTATCTGCATAATATGGTTAATAATATGAGTTAGATTCATAATAATAAGAGCAATAAGTATAGTAATTGTCGTTCTATCGATCATTTAAGCATAATATGGCTAATAATATGAGTTAGGTTGATAAAAATAAGAATAATAAGTATAGTAATTGTCGTTCTATCGATCATATAAGCATAATATGGCTAATAATATGAGTTAGGTTGATAATAATAAGAGTAATAAGTATAGTAAATGTCGTGCTATCGATCATATCTGCATAATATTGTTAATAATATGAGTTAGATTGATAATAATGAGTGTAATAAGTATAGTAATTGTCGTTCTATCGATCATATCTGTATAATATGGCTAATAATATGAGTTAGATTGATAATAATAAGAGTAATAAGTATAGTATTTGTCGCTCTATCAATCATATAAGCATAATATGGCTAATAATATGAGTAAGATTTATAATAATAATAGTAATAAGTATAGTAATTGTCGTTCTATCGATCATTTAAGCATAATATGGCTAATAATATGAGTTAGATTGATAATAATAAGAGTAATGAGTATAGTAATTGTCGATCTGTCGATCATATAAGCATAATATGGCTAATAATATGAGTTAGATTGATAATAATAAGAGTAATGAGTATAGTAATTGTCGTTCTATCGATCATATAAGCATAATATGGCTAATAATATGAGTTAGATTGATAATAATAAGAGTAATAAATATAGTAATTGTCGTTCTATCGATCATTTAAGCATAATATGGCTAGTAATATGAGTTAGATTGATAATAATAAGAGTAATAAGTATAGTAATTGTCGTTCTCTCGATCATATAAGCATAATATGGTTAATAATATGAGTTAGATTGATAATAATAAGAGTAATAAATATAGTAATTGTCGTTCTATCGATCATTTAAGCATAATATGGATAGTAATATGAGTTAGATTGATAATAATAAGAGTAATAAGTATAGTAATTGTCGTTCTCTCGATCATATAAGCATAATATGGTTAAGAATATGAGTTAGATTGATAATAATAATAGTAATAAGTATAGTTATTGTCGTTCTATCGATCATTTAAGCATAATACGGCTAATAATATGAGTTAGATTGATAATAATAACAGTAATAAGTACAGTAATTGTCGTTCTATCGATAATATAAGCATAATATGGCTAATAATATGAGTTAGATCGATAATGTAAGAGTAATAAGTACAGTAATTGTCGTTCTATCGATCATATATGCATAATATGGCTAATAATATGAGAAAGATTGATAATAATAATAGTAATAAGTATAGTAATTGTCGTTCTATCGATCATTTAAGCATAATATGGTTAATAATATGAGTTAGATTGATAATAGTAAGAGTAATAAGTATAGTAATTGTCGTTCTATCGATCATATAAGCATAATATGGCTAATAATATGAGTTAGATTGATAACAGTAAGTGTAATAAGTACAGTAATTGTCGTTCTGTCGATCATATAAGCATAATATGGCTAATAATATGAGTTAGATTGATAATAATAAGAGTAGTGAGTATAGTAATTGTCGTTCTATCGATCATATAAGCATAATATGGCTAATAATATGAGTTAGAATGATAACAGTAAGTGTAATAAGTATAGTAATTGTCGTTCTGTCGATCATATAAGCATAATATGGCTAATAATATGAGTTAGATTGATAATAATAAGAGTAGTGAGTATAGTAATTCTCGTTCTATCGACCATATCTGCATAATATGGCTAATAATATGAGTTAGATTGATAATAATAAGAGTAATAAGTATAGTATCTGTCGTTCTATCAATCATATAAGCATAATATGGCTAATAATTTGAGTTAGATCGATAATGATAAGAGTAATGAGTACAGTAATTGTCGTGCTATCGATCATATAAGCATAATATGGCTAATAATATGAGTTAGATTGATAATAATAAGAGTAATGAGTATAGTAATTGTAGTTCTATCGATCATATCTGCATAATATGGTTAATAATATGACTTAGATTGATAATAATAAGAGTAATAAGTATAGTAATTGTAGTTCTATCGATCGTATCTGCATAATATGGCTAATAATATGAGTTAGATTGATAATAATAAGAGTAATAAATATAGTAATTGTCGTTCTATCGATCATTTAAGCATAATATGGCTAGTAATATGAGTTAGATTGATAATAATAAGAGTAATAAGTATAGTAATTGTCGTTCTCTCGATCATATAAGCATAATATGGTTAATAATATGAGTTAGATTGATAATAATAAGAGTAATAAGTATAGTAATTGTCGTTCTATCGATCATATAAGCATAATATGGCTAATAATATGAGTAAGATTTATAATAATAATAGTAATAAGTATAGTAATTGTCGTTTTATCGATCATTTAAGCATAATATGGCTAATAATATGAGTTAGATTGATAATAATAAGAGTAATGAGTATAGTAATTGTAGTTCTATCGATCGTATCTGCATAATATGGTTAATAATATGAGTTAGATTCATAATAATAAGAGCAATAAGTATAGTAATTGTCGTTCTATCGATCATTTAAGCATAATATGGCTAATAATATGAGTTAGGTTGATAAAAATAAGAATAATAAGTATAGTAATTGTCGTTCTATCGATCATATAAGCATAATATGGCTAATAATATGAGTTAGGTTGATAATAATAAGAGTAATAGGTATAGTAAATGTCGTGCTATCGATCATATCTGCATAATATTGTTAATAATATGAGTTAGATTGATAATAGTGAGTGTAATAAGTATAGTAATTGTCGTTCTATCGATCATATAAGCATAATATGGCTAATAATTTGAGTTAGATCGATAATGATAAGAGTAATAAGTACAGTAATTGTCGTTCTATCGATCATATAAGCATAATATGGCTAATAATATGAGTTAGATTGATAATAATAAGAGTAATGAGTATAGTAATTGTAGTTCTATCGATCATATCTGCATAATATGGTTAATAATATGAGTTAGATTGATAACAGTAAGTGTAATAAGTATAGTAATTGTCGATCTGTCGATCATATAAGCATAATATGGCTAATAATATGAGTTAGATTGATAATAATAAGAGTAATGAGTATAGTAATTGTCGTTCTATCGATCATATAAGCATAATATGGCTAATAATATGAGTTAGATTGATAATAATAAGAGTAATAAATATAGTAATTGTCGTTCTATCGATCATTTAAGCCTAATATGGCTAGTAATATGAGTTAGATTGATAATAATAAGAGTAATAAGTATAGTAATGGTCGTTCTCTCGATCATATAAGCATAATATGGTTAATAATATGAGTTAGATTGATAATAGTAAGAGTAATAAGTATAGTAATTGTCGTTCTATCGATCATATTAGCATAATATGGTTAGTAATATGAGTTAGATCGATAATGATAAGAGTAATAAGTACAGTAATTGTCGTTCTATCGATCATATATGCATAATATGGCTAATAATATGAGTAAGATTGATAATAATAATAGTAATAAGTATAGTAATTGTCGTTCTGTCGATCATATAAGCATAATATGCCTAATAATATGAGTTAGATTGATAATAATAAGAGTAATAGGTATAGTAATTGTCGTTCTATCGATCATTTAAGCATAATACGGCTAATAATATGAGTTAGATTGATAATAATAAGAGTAATAAGTATAGTAATTGTAGTTCTATCGATCGTATCTGCATAATATGGTTAATAATATGAGTTAGACTCATAATAATAAGAGTAATAAGTATAGTAATTGTCGTTCTATCGATCATTTAAGCATAATATGGCTAATAATATGAGTTAGATCGATAATGATAAGAGCAATAAGTACAGTAATTGTCGTTCTATCGATCATATATGCATAATATGGCTAATAATATGAGTTAGATTCATAATAATAAGAGTAATAAGTATAGTAATTGTCGTTCTATCGATCATTTAAGCATAATACGGCTAATAATATGTGTTAGATTGATAATAATAAGAGTAATAATTATAGTAATTGTAGTTCTATCGATCGTATCTGCATAATATGGTTAATAATATGAGTTAGACTCATAATAGTAAGAGTAATAAGTATAGTAATTGTCGTTCTATCGATCATTTAAGCATAATATGGCTAATAATATGAGTTAGGTTGATAATAGTAAGAGTAGTGAGTATAGTAATTGTAGTTCTATCGATCGTATCTGCATAATATGGTTAATAATATGAGTTAGATTCATAATAATAAGAGCAATAAGTATAGTAATTGTCGTTCTATCGATCATATAAGCATAATATGGCTAATAATATGAGTTAGAATGATAACAGTAAGTGTAATAAGTATAGTAATTGTCGTTCTGTCGATCATATAAGCATAATATGGCTAATAATATGAGTTAGATTGATAATAATAAGAGTAGTGAGTATAGTAATTCTCGTTCTATCGACCATATCTGCATAATATGGCTAATAATATGAGTTAGATTGATAATAATAAGAGTAATAAGTATAGTATCTGTCGTTCTATCAATCATATAAGCATAATATGGCTAATAATTTGAGTTAGATCGATAATGATAAGAGTAATGAGTACAGTAATTGTCGTGCTATCGATCATATAAGCATAATATGGCTAATAATATGAGTTAGATTGATAATAATAAGAGTAATGAGTATAGTAATTGTAGTTCTATCGATCATATCTGCATAATATGGTTAATAATATGACTTAGATTGATAATAATAAGAGTAATAAGTATAGTAATTGTAGTTCTATCGATCGTATCTGCATAATATGGCTAATAATATGAGTTAGATTGATAATAATAAGAGTAATAAATATAGTAATTGTCGTTCTATCGATCATTTAAGCATAATATGGCTAGTAATATGAGTTAGATTGATAATAATAAGAGTAATAAGTATAGTAATTGTCGTTCTCTCGATCATATAAGCATAATATGGTTAATAATATGAGTTAGATTGATAATAATAAGAGTAATAAGTATAGTAATTGTCGTTCTATCGATCATATAAGCATAATATGGCTAATAATATGAGTAAGATTTATAATAATAATAGTAATAAGTATAGTAATTGTCGTTTTATCGATCATTTAAGCATAATATGGCTAATAATATGAGTTAGATTGATAATAATAAGAGTAATGAGTATAGTAATTGTAGTTCTATCGATCGTATCTGCATAATATGGTTAATAATATGAGTTAGATTCATAATAATAAGAGCAATAAGTATAGTAATTGTCGTTCTATCGATCATTTAAGCATAATATGGCTAATAATATGAGTTAGGTTGATAAAAATAAGAATAATAAGTATAGTAATTGTCGTTCTATCGATCATATAAGCATAATATGGCTAATAATATGAGTTAGGTTGATAATAATAAGAGTAATAGGTATAGTAAATGTCGTGCTATCGATCATATCTGCATAATATTGTTAATAATATGAGTTAGATTGATAATAGTGAGTGTAATAAGTATAGTAATTGTCGTTCTATCGATCATATAAGCATAATATGGCTAATAATTTGAGTTAGATCGATTATGATAAGAGTAATAAGTACAGTAATTGTCGTTCTATCGATCATATAAGCATAATATGGCTAATAATATGAGTTAGATTGATAATAATAAGAGTAATGAGTATAGTAATTGTAGTTCTATCGATCATATCTGCATAATACGGTTAATAATATGAGTTAGATTGATAACAGTAAGTGTAATAAGTATAGTAATTGTCGATCTGTCGATCATATAAGCATAATATGGCTAATAATATGAGTTAGATTGATAATAATAAGAGTAATGAGTATAGTAATTGTCGTTCTATCGATCATATAAGCATAATATGGCTAATAATATGAGTTAGATTGATAATAATAAGAGTAATAAATATAGTAATTGTCGTTCTATCGATCATTTAAGCCTAATATGGCTAGTAATATGAGTTAGATTGATAATAATAAGAGGAATAAGTATAGTAATGGTCGTTCTCTCGATCATATAAGCATAATATGGTTAATAATATGAGTTAGATTGATAATAGTAAGAGTAATAAGTATAGTAATGGTCGTTCTATCGATCATATCTGCATAATATGGTTAATAATATGAGTTAGATTGATAACAGTAAGTGTAATAAGTATAGTAATTGTCGTTCTATCGATCATTTAAGCATAATATGGCTAATAATATGAGTTAGATCGATAATGATAAGAGCAATAAGTACAGTAATTGTCGTTCTATCGATCATATATGCATAATATGGCTAATAATATGAGTTAGATTCATAATAATAAGAGTAATAAGTATAGTAATTGTCGTTCTATCGATCATTTAAGCATAATACGGCTAATAATATGTGTTAGATTGATAATAATAAGAGTAATAATTATAGTAATTGTAGTTCTATCGATCGTATCTGCATAATATGGTTAATAATATGAGTTAGACTCATAATAGTAAGAGTAATAAGTATAGTAATTGTCGTTCTATCGATCATTTAAGCATAATATGGCTAATAATATGAGTTAGGTTGATAATAGTAAGAGTAGTGAGTATAGTAATTGTAGTTCTATCGATCGTATCTGCATAATATGGTTAATAATATGAGTTAGATTCATAATAATAAGAGCAATAAGTATAGTAATTGTCGTTCTATCGATCATTTAAGCATAATATGGCTAATAATATGAGTTAGGTTGATAAAAATAAGAATAATAAGTATAGTAATTGTCGTTCTATCGATCATATAAGCATAATATGGCTAATAATATGAGTTAGGTTGATAATAATAAGAGTAATAAGTATAGTAAATGTCGTGCTATCGATCATATCTGCATAATATTGTTAATAATATGAGTTAGATTGATAATAATGAGTGTAATAAGTATAGTAATTGTCGTTCTATCGATCATATCTGTATAATATGGCTAATAATATGAGTTAGATTGATAATAATAAGAGTAATAAGTATAGTATTTGTCGTTCTATCAATCATATAAGCATAATATGGCTAATAATATGAGTAAGATTTATAATAATAATAGTAATAAGTATAGTAATTGTCGTTCTATCGATCATTTAAGCATAATATGGCTAATAATATGAGTTAGATTGATAATAATAAGAGTAATGAGTATAGTAATTGTCGATCTGTCGATCATATAAGCATAATATGGCTAATAATATGAGTTAGATTGATAATAATAAGAGTAGTGAGTATAGTAATTCTCGTTCTATCGACCATATCTGCATAATATGGCTAATAATATGAGTTAGATTGATAATAATAAGAGTAATAAGTATAGTATCTGTCGTTCTATCAATCATATAAGCATAATATGGCTAATAATTTGAGTTAGATCGATAATGATAAGAGTAATGAGTACAGTAATTGTCGTGCTATCGATCATATAAGCATAATATGGCTAATAATATGAGTTAGATTGATAATAATAAGAGTAATGAGTATAGTAATTGTAGTTCTATCGATCATATCTGCATAATATGGTTAATAATATGACTTAGATTGATAATAATAAGAGTAATAAGTATAGTAATTGTAGTTCTATCGATCGTATCTGCATAATATGGCTAATAATATGAGTTAGATTGATAATAATAAGAGTAATAAATATAGTAATTGTCGTTCTATCGATCATTTAAGCATAATATGGCTAGTAATATGAGTTAGATTGATAATAATAAGAGTAATAAGTATAGTAATTGTCGTTCTCTCGATCATATAAGCATAATATGGTTAATAATATGAGTTAGATTGATAATAATAAGAGTAATAAGTATAGTAATTGTCGTTCTATCGATCATATAAGCATAATATGGCTAATAATATGAGTAAGATTTATAATAATAATAGTAATAAGTATAGTAATTGTCGTTTTATCGATCATTTAAGCATAATATGGCTAATAATATGAGTTAGATTGATAATAATAAGAGTAATGAGTATAGTAATTGTAGTTCTATCGATCGTATCTGCATAATATGGTTAATAATATGAGTTAGATTCATAATAATAAGAGCAATAAGTATAGTAATTGTCGTTCTATCGATCATTTAAGCATAATATGGCTAATAATATGAGTTAGGTTGATAAAAATAAGAATAATAAGTATAGTAATTGTCGTTCTATCGATCATATAAGCATAATATGGCTAATAATATGAGTTAGGTTGATAATAATAAGAGTAATAGGTATAGTAAATGTCGTGCTATCGATCATATCTGCATAATATTGTTAATAATATGAGTTAGATTGATAATAGTGAGTGTAATAAGTATAGTAATTGTCGTTCTATCGATCATATAAGCATAATATGGCTAATAATTTGAGTTAGATCGATAATGATAAGAGTAATAAGTACAGTAATTGTCGTTCTATCGATCATATAAGCATAATATGGCTAATAATATGAGTTAGATTGATAATAATAAGAGTAATGAGTATAGTAATTGTAGTTCTATCGATCATATCTGCATAATACGGTTAATAATATGAGTTAGATTGATAACAGTAAGTGTAATAAGTATAGTAATTGTCGATCTGTCGATCATATAAGCATAATATGGCTAATAATATGAGTTAGATTGATAATAATAAGAGTAATGAGTATAGTAATTGTCGTTCTATCGATCATATAAGCATAATATGGCTAATAATATGAGTTAGATTGATAATAATAAGAGTAATAAATATAGTAATTGTCGTTCTATCGATCATTTAAGCCTAATATGGCTAGTAATATGAGTTAGATTGATAATAATAAGAGGAATAAGTATAGTAATGGTCGTTCTCTCGATCATATAAGCATAATATGGTTAATAATATGAGTTAGATTGATAATAGTAAGAGTAATAAGTATAGTAATGGTCGTTCTATCGATCATATCTGCATAATATGGTTAATAATATGAGTTAGATTGATAACAGTAAGTGTAATAAGTATAGTAATTGTCGTTCTATCGATCATTTAAGCATAATATGGCTAATAATATGAGTTAGATCGGTAATGATAAGAGCAATAAGTACAGTAATTGTCGTTCTATCGATCATATATGCATAATATGGCTAATAATATGAGTTAGATTCATAATAATAAGAGTAATAAGTATAGTAATTGTCGTTCTATCGATCATTTAAGCATAATACGGCTAATAATATGTGTTAGATTGATAATAATAAGAGTAATAATTATAGTAATTGTAGTTCTATCGATCGTATCTGCATAATATGGTTAATAATATGAGTTAGACTCATAATAGTAAGAGTAATAAGTATAGTAATTGTCGTTCTATCGATCATTTAAGCATAATATGGCTAATAATATGAGTTAGGTTGATAATAGTAAGAGTAGTGAGTATAGTAATTGTAGTTCTATCGATCGTATCTGCATAATATGGTTAATAATATGAGTTAGATTCATAATAATAAGAGCAATAAGTATAGTAATTGTCGTTCTATCGATCATTTAAGCATAATATGGCTAATAATATGAGTTAGGTTGATAAAAATAAGAATAATAAGTATAGTAATTGTCGTTCTATCGATCATATAAGCATAATATGGCTAATAATATGAGTTAGGTTGATAATAATAAGAGTAATAAGTATAGTAAATGTCGTGCTATCGATCATATCTGCATAATATTGTTAATAATATGAGTTAGATTGATAATAATGAGTGTAATAAGTATAGTAATTGTCGTTCTATCGATCATATCTGTATAATATGGCTAATAATATGAGTTAGATTGATAATAATAAGAGTAATAAGTATAGTATTTGTCGTTCTATCAATCATATAAGCATAATATGGCTAATAATATGAGTAAGATTTATAATAATAATAGTAATAAGTATAGTAATTGTCGTTCTATCGATCATTTAAGCATAATATGGCTAATAATATGAGTTAGATTGATAATAATAAGAGTAATGAGTATAGTAATTGTCGATCTGTCGATCATATAAGCATAATATGGCTAATAATATGAGTTAGATTGATAATAATAAGAGTAATGAGTATAGTAATTGTCGTTCTATCGATCATATAAGCATAATATGGCTAATAATATGAGTTAGATTGATAATAATAAGAGTAATAAATATAGTAATTGTCGTTCTATCGATCATTTAAGCATAATATGGCTAGTAATATGAGTTAGATTGATAATAATAAGAGTAATAAGTATAGTAATTGTCGTTCTCTCGATCATATAAGCATAATATGGTTAATAATATGAGTTAGATTGATAATAATAAGAGTAATAAATATAGTAATTGTCGTTCTATCGATCATTTAAGCATAATATGGATAGTAATATGAGTTAGATTGATAATAATAAGAGTAATAAGTATAGTAATTGTCGTTCTCTCGATCATATAAGCATAATATGGTTAAGAATATGAGTTAGATTGATAATAATAATAGTAATAAGTATAGTAATTGTCGTTCTATCGATCATTTAAGCATAATACGGCTAATAATATGAGTTAGATTGATAATAATAACAGTAATAAGTACAGTAATTGTCGTTCTATCGATAATATAAGCATAATATGGCTAATAATATGAGTTAGATCGATAATGTTAAGAGTAATAAGTACAGTAATTGTCGTTCTATCGATCATATATGCATAATATGGCTAATAATATGAGTAAGATTGATAATAATAATAGTAATAAGTATAGTAATTGTCGTTCTATCGATCATTTAAGCATAATATGGTTAATAATATGAGTTAGATTGATAATAGTAAGAGTAATAAGTATAGTAATTGTCGTTCTATCGATCATATAAGCATAATATGGCTAATAATATGAGTTAGATTGATAACAGTAAGTGTAATAAGTACAGTAATTGTCGTTCTGTCGATCATATAAGCATAATATGGCTAATAATATGAGTTAGATTGATAATAATAAGAGTAGTGAGTATAGTAATTGTCGTTCTATCGATCATATAAGCATAATATGGCTAATAATATGAGTTAGAATGATAACAGTAAGTGTAATAAGTATAGTAATTGTCGTTCTGTCGATCATATAAGCATAATATGGCTAATAATATGAGTTAGATTGATAATAATAAGAGTAGTGAGTATAGTAATTCTCGTTCTATCGACCATATCTGCATAATATGGCTAATAATATGAGTTAGATTGATAATAATAAGAGTAATAAGTATAGTATCTGTCGTTCTATCAATCATATAAGCATAATATGGCTAATAATTTGAGTTAGATCGATAATGATAAGAGTAATGAGTACAGTAATTGTCGTGCTATCGATCATATAAGCATAATATGGCTAATAATATGAGTTAGATTGATAATAATAAGAGTAATGAGTATAGTAATTGTAGTTCTATCGATCATATCTGCATAATATGGTTAATAATATGACTTAGATTGATAATAATAAGAGTAATAAGTATAGTAATTGTAGTTCTATCGATCGTATCTGCATAATATGGTTAATAATATGAGTTAGATTGATAATAATAAGAGTAATAAGTATAGTATTTGTCGTTCTATCAATCATATAAGCATAATATGGCTAATAATTTGAGTTAGATCGATAATGATAAGAGTAATAAGTACAGTAATTGTCGTGCTATCGATCGTATCTGCATAATATAGTTAATAATATGAGTTAGACTCATAATAATAAGAGTAATAAGTATAGTAATTGTCGTTCTGTCGATCATATAAGCATAATATGGCTAATAATATGAGTAAGATTTATAATAATAATAGTAATAAGTATAGTAATTGTCGTTTTATCGATCATTTAAGCATAATATGGCTAATAATATGAGTTAGATTGATAATAATAAGAGTAATGAGTATAGTAATTGTAGTTCTATCGATCGTATCTGCATAATATGGTTAATAATATGAGTTAGATTCATAATAATAAGAGCAATAAGTATAGTAATTGTCGTTCTATCGATTATTTAAGCATAATATGGCTAATAATATGAGTTAGGTTGATAAAAATAAGAATAATAAGTATAGTAATTGTCGTTCTATCGATCATATAAGCATAATATGGCTAATAATATGAGTTAGGTTGATAATAATAAGAGTAATAAGTATAGTAAATGTCGTGCTATCGATCATATCTGCATAATATTGTTAATAATATGAGTTAGATTGATAATAGTGAGTGTAATAAGTATAGTAATTGTCGTTCTATCGATCATATCTGCATAATATGGCTAATAATATGAGTTAGATTGATAATAATAAGAGTAATAAGTATAGTATTTGTCGTTCTATCAATCATATAAGCATAATATGCCTAATAATATGAGTTAGATTGATAATAATAAGAGTAATAGGTATAGTAATTGTCGTTCTATCGATCATTTAAGCATAATACGGCTAATAATATGAGTTAGATTGATAATAATAAGAGTAATAAGTATAGTAATTGTAGTTCTATCGATCGTATCTGCATAATATGGTTAATAATATGAGTTAGACTCATAATAATAAGAGTAATAAGTATAGTAATTGTCGTTCTATCGATCATTTAAGCATAATATGGCTAATAATATGAGTTAGATCGATAATGATAAGAGCAATAAGTACAGTAATTGTCGTTCTATCGATCATATATGCATAATATGGCTAGTAATATGAGTTAGATTCATAATAATAAGAGTAATAAGTATAGTAATTGTCGTTCTATCGATCATTTAAGCATAATACGGCTAATAATATGTGTTAGATTGATAATAATAAGAGTAATAAGTATAGTAATTGTAGTTCTATCGATCGTATCTGCATAATATGGTTAATAATATGAGTTAGACTCATAATAATAAGAGTAATAAGTATAGTAATTGTCGTTCTATCGATCATTTAAGCATAATATGGCTAATAATATGAGTTAGGTTGATAATAGTAAGAGTAGTGAGTATAGTAATTGTCGTTCTATCGATCATATAAGCATAATATGGCTAATAATATGAGTTAGATTGATAACAGTAAGAGTAATGAGTATAGTAATTGTAGTTCTATCGATCATATCTGCATAATATGGTTAATAATATGAGTTAGATTCATAATAATAAGAGTAATAAGTATAGTAATTGTCGTTCTATCGATCATTTAAGCATAATATGGCTAATAATATGAGTTTGGTTGATAAAAATAAGAATAATAAGTATAGTAATTGTCGTTCTGTCGTTCATATAAGCATAATATGGCTAATAATATGAGTTAGATTGATAATAATAAGAGTAATAAGTATAGTAATTGTCGTTCTATCGATCATTTAAGCATAATACGGCTAATAATATGAGTTAGATTGATAATAATAAGAGTAATAAGAATAGTAATTGTAGTTCTATCGATCATATATGCATAATATGGCTAATAATATGAGTTAGATTGATAATAATAACAGTAATAAGTACAGTAATTGTCGTCCTATCGATAATATAAGCATAATATGGCTAATAATATGAGTTATATCGATAATGATAAGAGTAATAAGTACAGTAATTGTCGTCCTATCGATAATATAAGCATAATATGGCTAATAATATGAGTTAGGTTGATAATAGTAAGAGTAATAAGTATAGTAATTGTCGTTCTATCGATCATATAAGCATAATATGGCTAATAATATGAGTTAGATTGATAATAGTAAGTGTAATAAGTATAGTAATTGTCGTTCTATCGATCATATATGCATAATATGGCTAATAATATGAGTTAGATTGATAATAATAACAGTAATAAGTACTGTAATTGCCGTTCTATCGATAATATAAGCATAATATGGCTAATAATATGAGTCAGATAGATAATGATAAGAGCAATAAGTACAGTAATTGTCGTTCTATCGATCATATATGCATAATATGGCTACTAATATGAGTTAGATTGATAATAGTAAGTGTAATAAGTATAGTAATTGTCGTTCTATCGATCATATATGCATAATATGGCTAATAATATGAGTTAGATTGATAATAATAACAGTAATAAGTACAGTAATTGTCGTTCTATCGATAATATAAGCATAATATGGCTAATAATATGAGTTAGATTGATAATAATAACAGTAATAAGTACAGTAATTGTCGTCCTATCGATAATATAAGCATAATATGGCTAATAATATGAGTTATATCGATAATGATAAGAGTAATAAGTACAGTAATTGTCGTTCTATCGATCATATGTGCATAATATGGCTAATAATATGAGTTAGATTGATAATAGTAAGAGTAATAAGTATAGTAATTGTCGTTCTATCGATCATATAAGCATAATATGTCTAATAATATGAGTTAGATTGATAATAGTACGTGTAATAAGTATAGTAATTGTCGTTCTATCGATCATATATGCATAATATGGCTAATAATATGAGTTAGATTGATAATAATAACAGTGATAAGTACTGTAATTGTCGTTCTATCGATAATATAAGCATAATATGGCTAATAATATGAGTTAGATCGATAATGATAAGAGCAATAAGTACAGTAATTGTCGTTCTATCGATCATATATGCATAATATGGCTAATAATATGAGTTAGATTGATAACAGTAAGTGTAATAAGTATAGTAATTGTCGTTCTGTCGATCATATAAGCATAATATGGCTAATTATATGAGTAAGAGTGATAATAATAATAGTAATAAGTATAGTAATAGTCGTTCTATCGATCATTTAAGCATAATATGGCTAATAATATGAGTTGGATTGATAATAATAACAGTAATAAGTACAGTAATTGTCGTTCTATCGATAATATAAGCATAATATGGCTAGTAATATGAGTTAGATTGATAATAATAAGAGTAATAAGTATAGTAATTGTCGTTCTATCGATCATTTAGGCATAATATGGCTAATAATATGAGTTAGGTAGATAAAAGTAAGAATAATAAGTATAGTAATTGTCGTTCTATCGATCATACAAGCATAATATGGTTAATAATATGAGTTAGATTGATAATAATAAGAGTAATAAGTATAGTAATTGTCGTTCTATCCATCATATAAGCATAATATGTCTATTAATATGAGTTAGATTGATAATAGTAAGAGTAATAAGTATAGTAACTGTCGTTCTATCGATCATATAAGCATAATATGGCTAATAATATGAGTTAGATTGACAATAATAAGAGTAATGGGTATAGTAATTGTAGTTCTATCGATCATATCTGCATAATATGGTTAATAATATGAGTTAGATTCATAATAATAAGAGTAATAAGTATAGTAATTGTCGTTCTATCGATCATTTAAGCATAATATGGCTAATAATAAGAGTTAGATTGATAATAATGAGAGTAATAAGTATAGTAATTGTCGTTCTATCGATCATATAAGCATAATATGGCTAATAATATGAGTTAGATCGATAATGGTAAGAGTAGTAAGTACAGTAATTGTCGTTCTATCGATCATATAAGCATAATATGGCTAATAATATGAGTTAGATTGATAATAATAAGAGTAATGGGTATAGTAATTGTAGTTCTATCGATCATATCTGCATAATATGGTTAATAATATGAGTTAGATTCACAATAATAAGAGTAATAAGTATAGTAATTGTCCTTCTATCGATCATTTAAGCATAATATGGCTAATAATATGAGTTAGATTGATAATAATAAGAGTAATAAGTATAGTAATTGTCGTTCTCTCGATCATATAAGCATAATATGATTAAGAATATGAGTTAGATTGATAATAATAAGAGTAATAAGTATAGTAATTGTAGTTCTATCGATCGTATCTGCATAATATGGTTAATAATATGAGTTAGACTCATAATAATATGAGTAATAAGTATAGTAATTGTCGTTCTATCGATCATTTAAGCATAATACGGCTAATAATATGTGTTAGATTGATAATAATAAGAGTAATAAGTATAGTAATTGTAGTTCTATCGATCGTATCTGCATAATATGGTTAATAATATGAGTTAGACTCATAATAATAAGAGTAATAAGTATAGTAATTGTCGTTCTATCGATCATTTAAGCATAATATGGCTAATAATATGAGTTAGGTTGATAATAGTAAGAGTAGTGAGTATAGTAATTGTCGTTCTATCGATCATATAAGCATAATATGGCTAATAATATGAGTTAGATTGATAACAGTAAGAGTAATGAGTATAGTAATTGTAGTTCTATCGATCATATCTGCATAATATGGTTAATAATATGAGTTAGATTCATAATAATAAGAGTAATAAGTATAGTAATTGTCGTTCTATCGATCATTTAAGCATAATATGGCTAATAATATGAGTTTGGTTGATAAAAATAAGAATAATAAGTATAGTAATTGTCGTTCTGTCGTTCATATAAGCATAATATGGCTAATAATATGAGTTAGATTGATAATAATAAGAGTAATAAGTATAGTAATTGTCGTTCTATCGATTATTTAAGCATAATACGGCTAATAATATGAGTTAGATTGATAATAATAAGAGTAATAAGAATAGTAATTGTAGTTCTATCGATCATATATGCATAATATGGCTAATAATATGAGTTAGATTGATAATAATAACAGTAATAAGTACAGTAATTGTCGTCCTATCGATAATATAAGCATAATATGGCTAATAATATGAGTTATATCGATAATGATAAGAGTAATAAGTACAGTAATTGTCGTCCTATCGATAATATAAGCATAATATGGCTAATAATATGAGTTATATCGATAATGATAAGTGTAATAAGTACAGTAATTGTCGTTCTATCGATCATATGTGCATAATATGGCTAATAATATGAGTTAGGTTGATAATAGTAAGAGTAATAAGTATAGTAATTGTCGTTCTATCGATCATATAAGCATAATATGGCTAATAATATGAGTTAGATTGATAATAGTAAGTGTAATAAGTATAGTAATTGTCGTTCTATCGATCATATATGCATAATATGGCTAATAATATGAGTTAGATTGATAATAATAACAGTAATAAGTACTGTAATTGCCGTTCTATCGATAATATAAGCATAATATGGCTAATAATATGAGTCAGATAGATAATGATAAGAGCAATAAGTACAGTAATTGTCGTTCTATCGATCATATATGCATAATATGGCTACTAATATGAGTTAGATTGATAATAGTAAGTGTAATAAGTATAGTAATTGTCGTTCTATCGATCATATATGCATAATATGGCTAATAATATGAGTTAGATTGATAATAATAACAGTAATAAGTACAGTAATTGTCGTTCTATCGATAATATAAGCATAATATGGCTAATAATATGAGTTAGATTGATAATAATAACAGTAATAAGTACAGTAATTGTCGTCCTATCGATAATATAAGCATAATATGGCTAATAATATGAGTTATATCGATAATGATAAGAGTAATAAGTACAGTAATTGTCGTTCTATCGATCATATGTGCATAATATGGCTAATAATATGAGTTAGATTGATAATAGTAAGAGTAATAAGTATAGTAATTGTCGTTCTATCGATCATATAAGCATAATATGTCTAATAATATGAGTTAGATTGATAATAGTACGTGTAATAAGTATAGTAATTGTCGTTCTATCGATCATATATGCATAATATGGCTAATAATATGAGTTAGATTGATAATAATAACAGTGATAAGTACTGTAATTGTCGTTCTATCGATAATATAAGCATAATATGGCTAATAATATGAGTTAGATCGATAATGATAAGAGCAATAAGTACAGTAATTGTCGTTCTATCGATCATATATGCATAATATGGCTAATAATATGAGTTAGATTGATAACAGTAAGTGTAATAAGTATAGTAATTGTCGTTCTGTCGATCATATAAGCATAATATGGCTAATAATATGAGTTAGATTGATAATAATAAGAGTAGTGAGTATAGTAATTGTCGTTCTATCGATCATATAAGCATAATATGGCTAATAATATGAGTTAGATTGATAATAATAAGAGTAATAAATATAGTAATTGTCGTTCTATCGATCATTTAAGCATAATATGGATAGTAATATGAGTTAGATTGATAATAATAAGAGTAATAAGTATAGTAATTGTCGTTCTATCGATAATATAAGCATAATATGTCTAATAATAGGAGTTAGATTGATAATAATAAGAGTAGTGAGTATAGTAATTGTCGTTCTATCGATCATATAAGCATAATATGGCTAATAATATGAGTTAGATTGATAATAATAACAGTAATAAGTACAGCAATTGTCGTTCTATCGATAATATAAGCATAATATGGCTAATAATATGAGTTAGATCGATAATGATGAGAGTAATAAGTACAGTAATTGTCGTTCTATCGATCATATATGCATAATATGGCTAATAATATGAGTTAGATTGATAATAGTAAGTGTAATAAGTATAGTCATTGTCGTTCTGTCGATCATATAAGCATAATATGGCTAATAATATGAGTTAGATTGATAATAATAAGAGTAGTGAGTATAGTAATTGTCGTTCTATCGATCGTATAAGCATAATATGGCTAATAATATGAGTTAGATTGATAATAATAAGAGTAATAAATATAGTAATTGTCGTTCTATCGATCATTTAAGCATAATATGGATAGTAATATGAGTTAGATTGATAATAATAAGAGTAATAAGTATAGTAATTGTCGTTCTCTCGATCATATAAGCATAATATGGCTAATAATATGAGTTATATCGATAATGATAAGAGTAATAAGTACAGTAATTGTCGTTCTATCGATCATATGTGCATAATATGGCTAATAATATGAGTTAGGTTGATAATAGTAAGAGTAATAAGTATAGTAATTGTCGTTCTATCGATCATATAAGCATAATATGGCTAATAATATGAGTTAGATTGATAATAGTAAGTGTAATAAGTATAGTAATTGTCGTTCTATCGATCATATATGCATAATATGGCTAATAATATGAGTTAGATTGATAATAATAACAGTAATAAGTACTGTAATTGCCGTTCTATCGATAATATAAGCATAATATGGCTAATAATATGAGTCAGATAGATAATGATAAGAGCAATAAGTACAGTAATTGTCGTTCTATCGATAATATAAGCATAATATGGCTAATAATATGAGTTATATCGATAATGATAAGAGTAATAAGTACAGTAATTGTCGTTCTATCGATCATATGTGCATAATATGGCTAATAATATGAGTTAGATTGATAATAGTAAGAGTAATAAGTATAGTAATTGTCGTTCTATCGATCATATAAGCATAATATGGCTAATAATATGAGTTAGATTGATAATAGTACGTGTAATAAGTATAGTAATTGTCGTTCTATCGATCATATATGCATAATATGGCTAATAATATGAGTTAGATTGATAATAATAACAGTGATAAGTACTGTAATTGTCGTTCTATCGATAATATAAGCATAATATGGCTAATAATATGAGTTAGATCGATAATGATAAGAGCAATAAGTACAGTAATTGTCGTTCTATCGATCATATATGCATAATATGGCTAATAATATGAGTTAGATTGATAACAGTAAGTGTAATAAGTATAGTAATTGTCGTTCTGTCGATCATATAAGCATAATATGGCTAATAATATGAGTTAGATTGATAATAATAAGAGTAGTGAGTATAGTAATTGTCGTTCTATCGATCATATAAGCATAATATGGCTAATAATATGAGTTAGATTGATAATAATAAGAGTAATAAATATAGTAATTGTCGTTCTATCGATCATTTAAGCATAATATGGATAGTAATATGAGTTAGATTGATAATAATAAGAGTAATAAGTATAGTAATTGTCGTTCTCTCGATCATATAAGCATAATATGGTTAAGAATATGAGTTAGATTGATAATAATAATAGTAATAAGTATAGTAATTGTCGTTCTATCGATCATTTAAGCATAATACGGCTAATAATATGAGTTAGATTGATAATAATAACAGCAATAAGTACAGTAATTGTCGTTCTATCGATAATATAAGCATAATATGGCTAATAATATGAGTTAGATCGATAGTGATAAGAGTAATAAGTACAGTAATTGTCGTTCTATCGATCATATATGCATAATATGGCTAATAATATGAGTTAGATTGATAATAATAAGAGTAGTGAGTATAGTAATTGTCGTTCTATCGATCATATATGCATAATATGGCTAATAATATGAGTTAGATT
>NW_027474619.1:0-34242 GCF_050947335.1 Megachile rotundata | reverse complement strand
TAAGTGTCGTTCTATCGATCATATAATCATAATATGGCTAATAATATGAGTTAGATCGATAATAATAAGACTAATAAGTATAGTAATTGTCGTTCTATCGATCATATAAGCATAATATGGCTAATAATATGAGTCAGATTGATAATAATAAGAGTAATAAGTATAGTAATTGTCGTTCTATCGACCATATCTGCATAATATGGTTAATAATATGAGTTAGATTGATAATAGTGAGTGTAATCAGTATAGTAATTGTCGTTCTGTCGATCATATAAGCATAGAAAGGCTAATAATATGAGTTCGATTGATAATAATAAGAGTAATAAGTATAGTAATTGTCGTTCTATCGATCATATAAGCATAATATGGCTAATAATATGAGTTAGATTGATAATAATAAGACTAATAAGTATAGTAATTGTCGTTCTATCGATCATAAAAGCATAGTATGGCTAATAATATAAGTTAGATTGATAATAGTGAGTGCAATAAGTATAGTAATTGTTGTTCTGTCGATCATATAAGCATAGTATGGCTATTAATATGAGTTCGATTGATAATAATAAGAGTAATAAGTATAGAAATTGTAGTTCTATCGATCATATAAGCATAATATGGCTAATAATATGAGTTAGATTGATAATAATAAGAGTAATGAGTATAGTAATTTTCGTTCTATCGATCATATAAGCATAAGATGGCAAATAATATGAGTTAGATTGATAATAATAAGAGCAATAAGTATAGTAATTGTCGTTCTGTCGATCATATAAGCATAGAATGGCTAATAATATGAGTTCGATTGATAATAATAAGAGTAATAAGTATAGTAATTGTCGTTCTATCGATCATATAAGCATAATATGGCTAATAATATGAGTTAGATTGATAAAAATAAGACTAATAAGTATAGTAATTGTCGTTCTATCGATCATAAAAGCATAGTATGGCTAATAATATGAGTTAGATTGATAATAGTGAGTGCAATAAGTATAGTAATTGCTGTTCTGTCGATCATATAAGCATAGTATGGCTAATAATATGAGTTCGATTGATAATAATAAGAGTAATAAGTATAGAAATTGTAGTTCTATCGATCATATAAGCATAATATGGCTAATAATATGAGTTAGATTGATAATAATAAGAGTAATGAGTATAGTAATTTTCGTTCTATCGATCATATAAGCATAAGATGGCAAATAATATGAGTTAGACTGATAATAATAAGAGCAATAAGTATAGTAATTGTCGTTCTATCGATCATATAAGCATAATATGGCTAACAATGTGAGTTAGATTGATAATAATAAGACTAATAAGTATAGTAATTGTCGTTCTATCGATCATAAAAGCATAGTATGGCTAATAATATAAGTTAGATTGATAATAGTGAGTGCAATAAGTATAGTAATTGTTGTTCTGTCGATCATATAAGCATAGTATGGCTATTAATATGAGTTCGATTGATAATAATAAGAGTAAAAAGTATAGTAATTGTCGTTCTATCGATCATATAAGCATAATATGGCTAATAATATGAGTTAGATTGATAATAATAAGAGTAATAAGTATAGTAATTATCGTTCTACCGATCATATAAGCATAATATGGCTAATAATGTGAGTTAGATTGATAATAATAAGAGTAAAAAGTATAGTAATTGTCGTTCTATCGATCATATAAGCATAATATGGCTAATAATATGAGTTAGATTGATAATAATAAGACTAAGGAGTATAGTAATTGTCGTTCTATCGATCATATAAGCATAATGTGGCCAATAATATGTGTTAGATTGATAATAATAAGAGCAATAAGTATAGTAATTGTCGTTCTATCGATCATATAAGCATAATATGGCTAACAATGTGAGTTAGATTGATAATAATAAGACTAATAAGTATAGTAATTGTAGTTCTATCGATCATATAAGCATAATATGGCTAATAATATGAGTTAGATTGATAATAATAAGAGTAAAAAGTATAGTAATTGTCGTTCTATCGATCATATAAGCATAATATGGCTAATAATATGAGTTAGATTGATAATAGTGAGTGTAATAAGTATAGTAATTGTAGTTCTATTGCTCATATAAGCATAATATGGCTAATAATATGAGTCAGATTGATAATAATAAGAGTAATAAATATAGTAATTGTCGTTCTATCGACCATATCTGCATAATATGGTTAATAATATGAGTTCGATTGATAATAATAAGAGTAATAAGTATAGTAATTATCGTTCTACCGATCATATAAGCATAATATGGCTAATAATATGAGTTAGATTGAAAATAATAAGAGTAAAAAGTATAGTAATTGTCGTTCTATCGATCATATAAGCATAATATGGCTAATAATATGAGTTAGATTGATAATAATAAGAGTAAAAAGTATAGTAATTGTCGTTCTATCGATCATATAAGCATAATATGGCTAATAATATGAGTTAGATTGATAATAATAAGAGCAATAAGTATAGTAATTGTCGTTCTATCGATCATATAAGCATAATATGGCTAATAATATGAGTTAGATTGATAATAATATGTGTAATAAGTATAGTAATTATCGTTCTACCGATCATATAAGCATAATATGGCTAATAATATGAGTTAGATTGAAAATAATAAGAGTAAAAAGTATAGTAATTGTCGTTCTATCGATCATATAAGCATAATATGGCTAATAATATGAGTTAGATTGATAATAATAAGAGCAGTATGTATAGTAATTGCCGTTCTATCGATCATATAAGCATAATATGGCTAATAATATGAGTTAGATTGATAATAATAAGAGTAAAAAGTATAGTAGTTGTCGTTCTATCGATCATATAAGCATAATATGGCTAATAATATGAGTTAGATTGATAATAATAAGAGCAATAAGTATAGTAATTATCGTTCTACCGATCATACAAGCATAATATGGCTAATAATATGAGTTAGATTGATAATAATAAGAGTAAAAAGTATAGTAATTGTCGTTCTATCGATCATATAAGCATAATATGGCTAATATTATGAGTTAGATTGATAGTAATAAGACTAATAAGTATAGTAATTGTCGTTCTATCGATCATATAAGCATAATATGGCTAATAATATGAGTCAGATTGATAATAATAAGAGTAATAAGTATAGTAATTGTCGTTCCATCGACCATATCTGCATAATATGGTTAATAATATGAGTTCGATTGATAATAGTGAGTGTAATAAGTATAGTAATTGTCGTTCTGTCGATCATATAAGCATAGTATGGCTAATAATATGAGTTAGATTGATAATAGTGAGTGCAATAAGTATAGTAATTGTCGTTCTGTCGATCATATAAGCATAGTATGGCTAATAATATGAGTTAGATTGATAATAGTGAGTGCAATTAGTATAGTAATTGTCGTTCTGTCGATCATATAAGCATAGTATGGCTAATAATATGAGTTCGATTGATAATAATAAGAGTAATAAGTATAGTAATTATCGTTCTACCGATCATATAAGCATATATGGCTAATAATATGAGTTAGATTGATAATAATAAGAGTAATAAGTATAGTAATTGTCGTTCTATCGATCACATAAGCATAATATGGCTAATAATATTAGTTAGATTGATAATAATAAGAGTAGTGAGTATAGTAATTGTCGTTCTATCGACCATATCTGCATAATATGGTTAATAATATGAATTAGATTGATAATAATAAGAGTAAAAAGTATAGTAATTGTCGTTCTATCGACCATATAATCATAATATGGCTAATAATATGAGTTAGATTGTTAATAATAAGACTAAGGAGTCTAGTAATTGTCGTTCTATCGATCATATAAGCATAATATGATTAATAATATGAGTTAGATTGATAATAATAAGAGTAATAAGTATAGTAATTATCGTTCTCCCGATCATACAAGCATAATATGGCTAATAATATGAGTTAGATTGATAATAATAAGAGAAATGAGTATAGTAGTTGTAGTTCTATCGATCATGTCTGCATAAGATGGCAAATAATATGAGTTAGATTGATAATAATAAGAGTAATAAGTATAGTAATTGTCGTTTTATCGATCATATAAGCATAATATGGCTAACAATGTGAGTTAGATTGATAATAATAAGAGTAATAAGTATAGTAATTGTCGTTCTATCGACCATATCTGCATTATATGGTTAATAATATGAGTTAGATTGATAATAATAAGAGTAGAAAGTATAGTAATTGTCGTTCTATCGATCATATAATCATAATATGGCTAATAATATGAGTTAGATTGATAATAATAAGACTAATAAGTATAGTAATTGTAGTTCCATTGCTCATATAAGCATAATATGATTAATAATATGAGTTAGATGAATAATAATAAGAGTAATAAGTATAGTAATTATCGTTCTCCCGATCATACAAGCATAATATGGCTAATAATATGAGTTAGATTGATAATAATAAGAGCAGTAAGTATAGTAATTGCCGTTCTATCGATAATTTAAGCATAATGTGGCTAATAATATGAGTTAGATTGATAATAATAAGCGTAAAAAGTATAGTAATTGTCGTTCTATCGATCATATAAGCATAATATGGCTAATAATATGAGTTAGTTTGATAATAATAAGACTAAGGGGTATAGTAATTGTCGTTCTATCGATCATATAAGCATAATATGGCTAATAATATGAGTTAGATTGATAATAATAGGACTAATAAGTATAGTAATTGTCGTTCTATCGATCATGTAAGCATAATATGGCTAATAATATGAGTCAGATTGATAATAATAAGAGTAATAAGTATAGTAATTGTCGTTCTATCGACCATATCTGCATAATATGGATAATAATATGAGTTAGATTGATAATAGTGAGTGTAATCAGTATAGTAATTGTCGTTCTGTCGATCATATAAGCATAGAAAGGCTAATAATATGAGTTCGATTGATAATAATAAGAGTAATAAGTATAGTAATTGTCGTTCTATCGATCATATAAGCATAATATGGCTAATAATATGAGTTAGATTGATAGTAATAAGACTAATAAGTATAGTAATTGTCGTTCTATCGATCATATAGGCATAATATGGCTAATAATATGAGTCAGATTGATAATAATAAGAGTAATAAGTATAGTAATTGTCGTTCTATCGACCATATCTGCATAATATGCTTAATAATATGAGTTAGAATGATAATAGTGAGTGTAATAAGTATAGTAATTGTAGTTCTATTGCTCATATAAGCATAATATGATTAATAATATGAGTTAGATGAATAATAATAAGAGTAATATGTATAGTATTTATCGTTCTCCCGATCATACAAGCATAGTATGGCTAATAATATGAGTTAGATTGATAATAATAAGAGCAGTATGTATAGTAATTGCCGTTCTATCGATCATATAAGCATAATATGGCTAATAATATGAGTTAGATTGATAATAATAAGAGTAAAAAGTATAGTAGTTGTCGTTCTATCGATCATATAAGCATAATATGGCTAATAATATGAGTTAGATTGATAATAATAAGAGCAATAAGTATAGTAATTATCGTTCTACCGATCATACAAGCATAATATGGCTAATAATATGAGTTAGATTGATAATAATAAGAGTAAAAAGTATAGTAATTGTCGTTCTATCGATCATATAAGCATAATATGGCTAATATTATGAGTTAGATTGATAGTAATAAGACTAATAAGTATAGTAATTGTCGTTCTATCGATCATATAAGCATAATATGGCTAATAATATGAGTCAGATTGATAATAATAAGAGTAATAAGTATAGTAATTGTCGTTCCATCGACCATATCTGCATAATATGGTTAATAATATGAGTTCGATTGATAATAGTGAGTGTAATAAGTATAGTAATTGTCGTTCTGTCGATCATATAAGCATAGTATGGCTAATAATATGAGTTAGATTGATAATAGTGAGTGCAATAAGTATAGTAATTGTCGTTCTGTCGATCATATAAGCATAGTATGGCTAATAATATGAGTTAGATTGATAATAGTGAGTGCAATTAGTATAGTAATTGTCGTTCTGTCGATCATATAAGCATAGTATGGCTAATAATATGAGTTCGATTGATAATAATAAGAGTAATAAGTATAGTAATTATCGTTCTATACCGATCATATAAGCATATATGGCTAATAATATGAGTTAGATTGATAATAATAAGAGTAATAAGTATAGTAATTGTCGTTCTATCGATCACATAAGCATAATATGGCTAATAATATTAGTTAGATTGATAATAATAAGAGTAGTGAGTATAGTAATTGTCGTTCTATCGACCATATCTGCATAATATGGTTAATAATATGAATTAGATTGATAATAATAAGAGTAAAAAGTATAGTAATTGTCGTTCTACCGATCATACAAGCATAATATGGCTAATAATATGAGTTAGATTGATAATAATAAGAGTAAAAAGTATAGTAATTGTCGTTCTATCGATCATATAAGCATAATATGGCTAATATTATGAGTTAGATTGATAGTAATAAGACTAATAAGTATAGTAATTGTCGTTCTATCGATCATATAAGCATAATATGGCTAATAATATGAGTCAGATTGATAATAATAAGAGTAATAAGTATAGTAATTGTCGTTCCATCGACCATATCTGCATAATATGGTTAATAATATGAGTTCGATTGATAATAGTGAGTGTAATAAGTATAGTAATTGTCGTTCTGTCGATCATATAAGCATAGTATGGCTAATAATATGAGTTAGATTGATAATAGTGAGTGCAATAAGTATAGTAATTGTCGTTCTGTCGATCATATAAGCATAGTATGGCTAATAATATGAGTTAGATTGATAATAGTGAGTGCAATTAGTATAGTAATTGTCGTTCTGTCGATCATATAAGCATAGTATGGCTAATAATATGAGTTCGATTGATAATAATAAGAGTAATAAGTATAGTAATTATCGTTCTACCGATCATATAAGCATATATGGCTAATAATATGAGTTAGATTGATAATAATAAGAGTAATAAGTATAGTAATTGTCGTTCTATCGATCACATAAGCATAATATGGCTAATAATATTAGTTAGATTGATAATAATAAGAGTAGTGAGTATAGTAATTGTCGTTCTATCGACCATATCTGCATAATATGGTTAATAATATGAATTAGATTGATAATAATAAGAGTAAAAAGTATAGTAATTGTCGTTCTATCGACCATATAATCATAATATGGCTAATAATATGAGTTAGATTGTTAATAATAAGACTAAGGAGTCTAGTAATTGTCGTTCTATCGATCATATAAGCATAATATGATTAATAATATGAGTTAGATTGATAATAATAAGAGTAATAAGTATAGTAATTATCGTTCTGCCGATCATACAAGCATAATATGGCTAATAATATGAGTTAGATTGATAATAATAAGAGAAATGAGTATAGTAGTTGTAGTTCTATCGATCATGTCTGCATAATATGGTTAATAATATGAGCTAGATTGATAATAATAAGAGTAATAAGTATAGTAATTGTAGCTCTATCGATCATATAAGCGTAATATGGCTAATAATATGAGTTAGTTTGATAATAATAAGAGTATTAAGTATAGTAATTATCGTTCCACCGATCATACAAGCATAATGTGGCTAATAATATGAGTTAGATTGATAATAATAAGTGTAATAAGTATAGTAATTATCGTTCTACCGATCATATAAGCATAATATGGCTAATAATATGAGTTAGATTGATAATAATAAGAGTAAAAAGTATAGTAATTGTCGTTGTATCGATCATATAAGCATAATATGGCTAATAATATGAGTTAGATTGATAATAATAAGACTAATAAGTATAGTAATTGTCGTTCTATCGATCATATAAGCATAATATGGCTAATAATATGAGTCAGATTGATAATAATAAGAGTAATAAGTATAGTAATTGTCGTTCTATCGACCATATCTGCATAATATGCTTAATAATATGAGTTAGATTGATAATAATAAGAGTAAAAAGTATAGTAATTGTCGTTCTATCGATCATATAATCATAATATGGCTAATAATATGAGTTAGATTGATAGTGATAAGAGTAAAAAGTATAGTAATTGTCGTTCTATCGATCATAGAATCATAATATGGCTAATAATATGAGTTAGATTGATAATAATAAGACTAATAAGTATAGTAATTGTCGTTCTATCGATCATGTAAGCATAATATGGCTAATAATATGAGTCAGATTGATAATAATAAGAGTAATAAGTATAGTAATTGTCGTTCTATCGACCATATCTGCATAATATGGTTAATAATATGAGTTAGATTGATAATAGTGAGTGTAATCAGTATAGTAATTGTCGTTCTGTCCATCATATAAGCATAGAAAGGCTAATAATATGAGTTCGATTGATAATAATAAGAGTAATAAGTATAGTAATTGTCGTTCTATCGATCATATAAGCATAATATGGCTAATAATATGAGTTAGATTGATAATAATAAGACTAATAAGTATAGTAATTGTCGTTCTATCGATCATAAAAGCATAGTATGGCTAATAATATGAGTTAGATTGATAATAGTGAGTGTAATAAGTATAGTAATTGTCGTTCTGTCGATCATATAAGCATAGTATGGCTAATAATATGAGTTAGATTGATAATAGTGAGTGCAATAAGTATAGTAATTGTCGTTCTGTCGATCATATAAGCATAGTATGGCTAATAATATGAGTTCGATTGATAATAATAAGAGTAACAAGTATAGTAATTGTAGTTCTATCGATCATATAAGCATAATATGGCAAATAATATGAGTTAGACTGATAATAATAAGAGTAATAAGTATAGTAATTGTCGTTCTATCGATCACATAAGCATAATATGGCTAATAATATTAGTTAGATTGATAATAATAAGAGTAGTGAGTATAGTAATTGTCGTTCTATCGATCATATAAGCATAATATGGCTAACAATATGAGTTAGATTGATAATAATAAGAGTAATGAGTATAGTAATTGTCGTTCTATCGACCATATCTGCATAATATGGTTAATAATATGAGTTAGATTGATAATAATAAGAGTAAAAAGTATAGTAATTGTCGTTCTATCGATCATATAATCATAATATGGCTAATAATATGAGTTAGATTGATAATAATAAGAGTAATGAGTTTAGTAATTGGCGTTCTGTCGATCATATAAGCATAATATGGCTAATAATATGAGTTAGATTGATAATAATAAGAGTATTAAGTATAGTAATTATCGTTCCACCGATCATACAAGCATAATGTGGCTAATAATATGAGTTAGATTGATAATAATAAGTGTAATAAGTATAGTAATTATCGTTCCACCGATCATACAAGCATAATGTGGCTAATAATATGAGTTAGATTGATAATAATGAGTGTAATAAGTATAGTAATTATCGTTCTACCGATCATATAAGCATAATATGGCTAATAATATGAGTTAGATTGATAATAATAAGAGTAAAAAGTATAGTAATTGTCGTTCTATCGATCATATAAGCATTATATGGCTAATAATATGAGTTAGATTGATAATAATAAGACTAATAAGTATAGTAATTGTCGTTCTATCGATCATATAAGCATAATATGGCTAATAATATGAGTCAGATTGATAATAATAAGAGTAATAAGTATAGTAATTGTCGTTCTATCGACCATATCTGCATAATATGCTTAATAATATGAGTTAGATTGATAATAATAAGAGTAAAAAGTATAGTAATTGTCGTTCTATCGATCATATAATCATAATATGGCTAATAATATGAGTTAGATTGATAGTGATAAGAGTAAAAAGTATAGTAATTGTCGTTCTATCGATCATAGAATCATAATATGGCTAATAATATGAGTTAGATTGATAATAATAAGACTAATAAGTATAGTAATTGTCGTTCTATCGATCATATAAGCATAATATGGCTAATAATATGAGTTAGATTGATAATAATACGAGTAATGAGTATAGTAATTTTCGTTCTATCGATCATATAAGCATAAGATGGCAAATAATATGAGTTAGATTGATAATAATAAGAGTAATAAGTATAGTAATTGTCGTTCTATCGATCATATAAGCATAATATGGCTAACAATGTGAGTTAGATTGATAATAATAAGACTAATAAGTATAGTAATTGTAGTTCTATCGATCATATAAGCATAAGATGGCAAATAATATGAGTTAGATTGATAATAATAAGAGTAATAAGTATAGTAATTGTCGTTTTATCGATCATATAAGCATAATATGGCTAACAATATGAGTTAGATTGATAATAATAAGAGTAATAAGTATAGTAATTGTCGTTCTATCGACCATATCTGCATTATATGGTTAATAATATGAGTTAGATTGATAATAATAAGAGTAAAAAGTATAGTAATTGTCGTTCTATCGATCATATAATCATAATATGGCTAATAATATGAGTTAGATTGATAATAATAAGACTAATAAGTATAGTAATTGTAGTTCTATCGATCATATAAGCATAATATGGCTAATAATATGAGTTCGATTGATAATAATATGAGTAATAAGTATAGTAATTGTAGTTCTATCGATCATATAAGCATAATATGGCTAATAATATGAGTCAGATTGATAATAATAAGAGTAATAGGTATAGTAATTGTCGTTCTATCGACCATATCTGCATAATATGGTTAATAATATGAGTTAGATTGATAATAGAGAGTGTAATAAGTATAGTAATTGTAGTTCCATTGCTCAGATAAGCATAATATGATTAATAATATGAGTTAGATGAATAATGATAAGAGTAATAAGTATAGTAATTATCGTTCTCCCGATCATACAAGCATAATATGGCTAATAATATGAGTTAGATTGATAATAATAAGAGCAGTAAGTATAGTAATTGCCGTTCTATCGATCACATAAGCATAATATGGCTAATAATATCAGTTAGATTGATAATAATAAGAGTAGTGAGCATAGTAATTGTCGTTCTATCGATCATATAAGCATAGTATGTCTAACAATATGAGTTAGATTGATAATAATAAGAGTAATAATATGAGTTAGATTGATAATAATAAGAGTAATGAGTATAGTAGTTGTAGTTCTATCGATCATGTCTGCATAATATGGTTAATAATATGAGCCAGATTGATAATAATAAGAGTAATAAGTATAGTAATTGTAGTTCTATCGATCATATAAGCATAATATGGCTAATAATGTGGGTTAGATTGATAATAATAAGAGTATTAAGTATTGTAATTATCGTTCCACCGATCATACAAGCATAATGTGGCTAATAATATGAGTTAGATTGATAATAATAAGTCTAATAAGTGTAGTAATTATCGTTCTACCGATCATATAAGCATAATATGGCTAATAATATGAGTTAGATTGATAATAATAAGAGTAATGAGTATAGTAATTGTCGTTCTATCGACCATATCTGCATAATATGGTTAATAATATGAGTTAGATTGATAATAATAAGAGTAAAAAGTATAGTAATTGTCGTTCTATCGATCATATAATCATAATATGGCTAATAATATGAGTTAGATTGATATAATAAGAGTAATGAGTTTAGTAATTGGCGTTCTGTCGATCATATAAGCATAATATGACTAATAATAAGAGTTAGATTGATAATAATAAGAGTATTAAGTATAGTAATTATCGTTCCACCGATCATACAAGCATAATGTGGCTAATAATATGAGTTAGATTGATAATAATAAGTGTAATAAGTATAGTAATTATCGTTCCACCGATCATACAAGCATAATGTGGCTAATAATATGAGTTAGATTGATAATAATAAGTGTAATAAGTATAGTAATTATCGTTCTACCGATCATATAAGCATAATATGGCTAATAATATGAGTTAGATTGATAATAATAAGAGTAAAAAGTATAGTAATTGTCGTTCTATCGATCATATAAGCATTATATGGCTAATAATATGAGTTAGATTGATAATAATAAGAGTAATAAGTATAGTAATTGTCGTTCTATCGATCATATAAGCATAATATGGCTAACAATGTGAGTTAGATTGATAATAATAAGACTAATAAGTATAGTAATTGTAGTTCTATCGATCATATAAGCATAAGATGGCAAATAATATGAGTTAGATTGATAATAATAAGAGTAATAAGTATAGTAATTGTCGTTTTATCGATCATATAAGCATAATATGGCTAACAATGTGAGTTAGATTGATAATAATAAGAGTAATAAGTATAGTAATTGTCGTTCTATCGACCATATCTGCATTATATGGTTAATAATATGAGTTAGATTGATAATAATAAGAGTAGAAAGTATAGTAATTGTCGTTCTATCGATCATATAATCATAATATGGCTAATAATATGAGTTAGATTGATAATAATAAGACTAATAAGTATAGTAATTGTAGTTCTATCGATCATATAAGCATAATATGGCTAATAATATGAGTTCGATTGATAATAATACGAGTAATAAGTATAGTAATTGTAGTTCTATCGATCATATAAGCATAATATGGCTAATAATATGAGTCAGATTGATAATAATAAGAGTAATAGGTATCGCAATTGTCGTTCTATCGACCATATCTGCATAATATGGTTAATAATATGAGTTAGATTGATAATAGTGAGTGTAATAAGTATAGTAATTGTAGTTCCATTGCTCAGATAAGCATAATATGATTAATAATATGAGTTAGATGAATAATGATAAGAGTAATAAGTATAGTAATTATCGTTCTCCCGATCATACAAGCATAATATGGCTAATAATATGAGTTAGATTGATAATAATAAGAGCAGTAAGTATAGTAATTGCCGTTCTATCGATCACATAAGCATAATATGGCTAATAATATCAGTTAGATTGATAATAATAAGAGTAGTGAGCATAGTAATTGTCGTTCTATCGATCATATAAGCATAGTATGTCTAACAATATGAGTTAGATTGATAATAATAAGAGTAATGAGTATAGTAGTTGTAGTTCTATCGATCATGTCTGCATAATATGGTTAATAATATGAGTTAGATTGATAATAATAAGAGTAAAAAGTATAGTAATTGTCGTTCTATCGATCATATAATCATAACATGGCTAATAATATGAGTTAGATTGATAATAATAAGAGTAATGAGTTTAGTAATTGGCGTTCTGTCGATCATATAAGCATAATATGGCTAATAATATGAGTTAGATTGACAATAATAAGAGTATTAAGTATAGTAATTATCGTTCCACCGATCATACAAGCATAATGTGGCTAATAATATGAGTTAGATTGATAATAATAAGTGTAATAAGTATAGTAATTATCGTTCCACCGATCATACAAGCATAATGTGGCTAATAATATGAGTTAGATTGATAATAATGAGTGTAATAAGTATAGTAATTATCGTTCTACCGATCATATAAGCATAATATGGCTAATAATATGAGTTAGATTGATAATAATAAGAGTAAAAAGTATAGTAATTGTCGTTCTATCGATCATATAAGCATTATATGGCTAATAATATGAGTTAGATTGATAATAATAAGACTAATAAGTATAGTAATTGTCGTTCTATCGATCATATAAGCATAATATGGCTAATAATATGAGTCAGATTGATAATAATAAGAGTAATAAGTATAGTAATTGTCGTTCTATCGACCATATCTGCATAATATGCTTAATAATATGAGTTAGATTGATAATAATAAGAGTAAAAAGTATAGTAATTGTCGTTCTATCGATCATATAATCATAATATGGCTAATAATATGAGTTAGATTGATAGTGATAAGAGTAAAAAGTATAGTAATTGTCGTTCTATCGATCATAGAATCATAATATGGCTAATAATATGAGTTAGATTGATAATAATAAGACTAATAAGTATAGTAATTGTCGTTCTATCGATCATATAAGCATAATATGGCTAATAATATGAGTTAGATTGATAATAATACGAGTAATGAGTATAGTAATTTTCGTTCTATCGATCATATAAGCATAAGATGGCAAATAATATGAGTTAGATTGATAATAATAAGAGTAATAAGTATAGTAATTGTCGTTCTATCGATCATATAAGCATAATATGGCTAACAATGTGAGTTAGATTGATAATAATAAGACTAATAAGTATAGTAATTGTAGTTCTATCGATCATATAAGCATAAGATGGCAAATAATATGAGTTAGATTGATAATAATAAGAGTAATAAGTATAGTAATTGTCGTTTTATCGATCATATAAGCATAATATGGCTAACAATGTGAGTTAGATTGATAATAATAAGAGTAATAAGTATAGTAATTGTCGTTCTATCGACCATATCTGCATTATATGGTTAATAATATGAGTTAGATTGATAATAATAAGAGTAAAAAGTATAGTAATTGTCGTTCTATCGATCATATAATCATAATATGGCTAATAATATGAGTTAGATTGATAATAATAAGACTAATAAGTATAGTAATTGTAGTTCTATCGATCATATAAGCATAATATGGCTAATAATATGAGTTCGATTGATAATAATATGAGTAATAAGTATAGTAATTGTAGTTCTATCGATCATATAAGCATAATATGGCTAATAATATGAGTCAGATTGATAATAATAAGAGTAATAGGTATAGTAATTGTCGTTCTATCGACCATATCTGCATAATATGGTTAATAATATGAGTTAGATTGATAATAGAGAGTGTAATAAGTATAGTAATTGTAGTTCCATTGCTCAGATAAGCATAATATGATTAATAATATGAGTTAGATGAATAATGATAAGAGTAATAAGTATAGTAATTATCGTTCTCCCGATCATACAAGCATAATATGGCTAATAATATGAGTTAGATTGATAATAATAAGAGCAGTAAGTATAGTAATTGCCGTTCTATCGATCACATAAGCATAATATGGCTAATAATATCAGTTAGATTGATAATAATAAGAGTAGTGAGCATAGTAATTGTCGTTCTATCGATCATATAAGCATAGTATGTCTAACAATATGAGTTAGATTGGTAATAATAAGAGTAATAATATGAGTTAGATTGATAATAATAAGAGTAATGAGTATAGTAGTTGTAGTTCTATCGATCATGTCTGCATAATATGGTTAATAATATGAGCCAGATTGATAATAATAAGAGTAATAAGTATAGTAATTGTAGTTCTATCGATCATATAAGCATAATATGGCTAATAATGTGGGTTAGATTGATAATAATAAGAGTATTATGTATTGTAATTATCGTTCCACCGATCATACAAGCATAATGTGGCTAATAATATGAGTTAGATTGATAATAATAAGTCTAATAAGTGTAGTAATTATCGTTCTACCGATCATATAAGCATAATATGGCTAATAATATGAGTTAGATTGATAATAATAAGAGTAATGAGTATAGTAATTGTCGTTCTATCGACCATATCTGCATAATATGGTTAATAATATGAGTTAGATTGATAATAATAAGAGTAAAAAGTATAGTAATTGTCGTTCTATCGATCATATAATCATAATATGGCTAATAATATGAGTTAGATTGATATAATAAGAGTAATGAGTTTAGTAATTGGCGTTCTGTCGATCATATAAGCATAATATGACTAATAATAAGAGTTAGATTGATAATAATAAGAGTATTAAGTATAGTAATTATCGTTCCACCGATCATACAAGCATAATGTGGCTAATAATATGAGTTAGATTGATAATAATAAGTGTAATAAGTATAGTAATTATCGTTCCACCGATCATACAAGCATAATGTGGCTAATAATATGAGTTAGATTGATAATAATAAGTGTAATAAGTATAGTAATTATCGTTCTACCGATCATATAAGCATAATATGGCTAATAATATGAGTTAGATTGATAATAATAAGAGTAAAAAGTATAGTAATTGTCGTTCTATCGATCATATAAGCATTATATGGCTAATAATATGAGTTAGATTGATAATAATAAGAGTAATAAGTATAGTAATTGTCGTTCTATCGATCATATAAGCATAATATGGCTAACAATGTGAGTTAGATTGATAATAATAAGACTAATAAGTATAGTAATTGTAGTTCTATCGATCATATAAGCATAAGATGGCAAATAATATGAGTTAGATTGATAATAATAAGAGTAATAAGTATAGTAATTGTCGTTTTATCGATCATATAAGCATAATATGGCTAACAATGTGAGTTAGATTGATAATAATAAGAGTAATAAGTATAGTAATTGTCGTTCTATCGACCATATCTGCATTATATGGTTAATAATATGAGTTAGATTGATAATAATAAGAGTAAAAAGTATAGTAATTGTCGTTCTATCGATCATATAATCATAATATGGCTAATAATATGAGTTAGATTGATAATAATAAGACTAATAAGTATAGTAATTGTAGTTCTATCGATCATATAAGCATAATATGGCTAATAATATGAGTTCGATTGATAATAATACGAGTAATAAGTATAGTAATTGTAGTTCTATCGATCATATAAGCATAATATGGCTAATAATATGAGTCAGATTGATAATAATAAGAGTAATAGGTATCGCAATTGTCGTTCTATCGACCATATCTGCATAATATGGTTAATAATATGAGTTAGATTGATAATAGTGAGTGTAATAAGTATAGTAATTGTAGTTCCATTGCTCAGATAAGCATAATATGATTAATAATATGAGTTAGATGAATAATGATAAGAGTAATAAGTATAGTAATTATCGTTCTCCCGATCATACAAGCATAATATGGCTAATAATATGAGTTAGATTGATAATAATAAGAGCAGTAAGTATAGTAATTGCCGTTCTATCGATCACATAAGCATAATATGGCTAATAATATCAGTTAGATTGATAATAATAAGAGTAGTGAGCATAGTAATTGTCGTTCTATCGATCATATAAGCATAGTATGTCTAACAATATGAGTTAGATTGATAATAATAAGAGTAATAATATGAGTTAGATTGATAATAATAAGAGTAATGAGTATAGTAGTTGTAGTTCTATCGATCATGTCTGCATAATATGGTTAATAATATGAGTTAGATTGATAATAATAAGAGTAAAAAGTATAGTAATTGTCGTTCTATCGATCATATAATCATAATATGGCTAATAATATGAGTTAGATTGATATAATAAGAGTAATGAGTTTAGTAATTGGCGTTCTGTCGAATATATAAGCATAATATGACTAATAATAAGAGTTAGATTGATAATAATAAGAGTATTAAGTATAGTAATTATCGTTCCACCGATCATACAAGCATAATGTGGCTAATAATATGAGTTAGATTGATAATAATAAGTGTAATAAGTATAGTAATTATCGTTCCACCGATCATACAAGCATAATGTGGCTAATAATATGAGTTAGATTGATAATAATAAGTGTAATAAGTATAGTAATTATCGTTCTACCGATCATATAAGCATAATATGGCTAATAATATGAGTTAGATTGATAATAATAAGAGTAAAAAGTATAGTAATTGTCGTTCTATCGACCATATCTGCATAATATGGTTAATAATATGAGTTAGATTGATAATAATAAGAGTAAAAAGTATAGTAATTGTCGTTCTATCGATCATATAATCATAATATGGCTAATAATATGAGTTAGATTGATAGTAATAAGACTAATAAGTATAGTAATTGTCGTTCTATCGATCATATAAGCATAATATGGCTAATAATATGAGTTAGAATGATAATAGCGAGTGTAATAAGTATAGTAATTTTAGTTCTATTGCTCATATAAGTATAATATGATTAATAATATGAGTTAGATTGATAATAATAAGAGTGATAAGTACAGTAATTATCGTTCTAACGACCATATAAGCATAATATGGCTAATAATATGAGTTAGATTGATAATAGTGAGTGCAATATGTATAGTAATTGTCGTTCTGTCGATCATATAAGCATAGTATGGCTAATAATATGAGTTCGATTGATAATAATAAGAGTAATAAGTATAGTAATTGTAGTTCTATCGATCATATAAGCATAATATGGCTAATAATATGAGTTAGATTGATAATAATACGAGTAATGAGTATAGTAATTTTCGTTCTATCGATCATATAAGCATAAGATGGCAAATAATATGAGTTAGATTGATAATAATAAGAGTAATAAGTATAGTAATTGTCGTTCTATCGATCATATAAGCATAATATGGCTAACAATGTGAGTTAGATTGATAATAATAAGACTAATAAGTATAGTAATTGTAGTTCTATCGATCATATAAGCATAATATGGCTAATAATATGAGTTCGATTGATAATAATATGAGTAATAAGTATAGTAATTGTAGTTCTATCGATCATATAAGCATAATATGGCTAATAATATGAGTCAGATTGATAATAATAAGAGTAATAGGTATAGTAATTGTCGTTCTATCGACCATATCTGCATAATATGGTTAATAATATGAGTTAGATTGATAATAGTGAGTGTAATAAGTATAGTAATTGTAGTTCCATTGCTCAGATAAGCATAATATGATTAATAATATGAGTTAGATGAATAATGATAAGAGTAATAAGTATAGTAATTATCGTTCTCCCGATCATACAAGCATAATATGGCTAATAATATGAGTTAGATTGATAATAATAAGAGCAGTAAGTATAGTAATTGCCGTTCTATCGATCACATAAGCATAATATGGCTAATAATATCAGTTAGATTGATAATAATAAGAGTAGTGAGCATAGTAATTGTCGTTCTATCGATCATATAAGCATAGTATGTCTAACAATATGAGTTAGATTGATAATAATAAGAGTAATAATATGAGTTAGATTGATAATAATAAGAGTAATGAGTATAGTAGTTGTAGTTCTATCGATCATATAAGCATAATATGGCTAATAATGTGAGTTAGATTGATAATAATAAGAGTAAAAAGTATAGTAATTGTCGTTCTATCGATCATATAAGCATAATATGGCTAATAATATGAGTTAGATTGATAATAATAAGACTAATAAGTATAGTAGTTGTCGTTCTATCGATCATATAAGCATAATATGGCTAATAATATGAGTCAGATTGATAATAATAAGAGTAATAAGTATAGTAATTGTCGTTCTATCGACCATATCTGCATAATATGGTTAATAATATGAGTTGGATTCATAATAATAAGAGTAAAAAGTATAGTAATTGTCGTTCTATCGATCATATAAGCATAATATGGCTATCAATGTGAGTTAGATTGATAATAATAGGACTAATAAGTATAGTAATTGTAGTTCTATCGATCATATAAGCATAAGATGGCAAATAATATGAGTTAGATTGATAATAATAAGAGTAATAAGTATAGTAATTGTCGTTTTATCGATCATATAAGCATAATATGGCTAACAATGTGAGTTAGATTGATAATAATAAGAGTAATAAGTATAGTAATTGTCGTTCAATCCACCATATCTGCATTATATGGTTAATAATATGAGTTAGATTGATAATAATAAGAGTAAAAAGTATAGTAATTGTCGTTCTATCGATCATATAATCATAATATGGCTAATAATATGAGTTAGATTGATATAATAAGAGTAATGAGTTTAGTAATTGGCGTTCTGTCGATCATATAGGCATAATATGACTAATAATAAGAGTTAGATTGATAATAATAAGAGTATTAAGTATAGTAATTATCGTTCCACCGATCATACAAGCATAATGTGGCTAATAATATGAGTTAGATTGATAATAATAAGTGTAATAAGTATAGTAATTATCGTTCCACCGATCATACAAGCATAATGTGGCTAATAATATGAGTTAGATTGATAATAATAAGTGTAATAAGTATAGTAATTATCGTTCTACCGATCATATAAGCATAATATGGCTAATAATATGAGTTAGATTGATAATAATAAGAGTAAAAAGTATAGTAATGGTCGTTCTATCGATCATATAAGCATTATATGGCTAATAATATGAGTTAGATTGATAATAATAAGAGTAATAAGTATAGTAATTGTCGTTCTATCGATCATATAAGCATAATATGGCTAACAATGTGAGTTAGATTGATAATAATAAGACTAATAAGTATAGTAATTGTAGTTCTATCGATCATATAAGCATAAGATGGCAAATAATATGAGTTAGATTGATAATAATAAGAGTAATAAGTATAGTAATTGTCGTTTTATCGATCATATAAGCATAATATGGCTAACAATGTGAGTTAGATTGATAATAATAAGAGTAATAAGTATAGTAATTGTCGTTCTATCGACCATATCTGCATTATATGGTTAATAATATGAGTTAGATTGATAATAATAAGAGAAAAAGTATAGTAATTGTCGTTCTATCGATCATATAATCATAATATGGCTAATAATATGAGTTAGATTGATAATAATAAGACTAATAAGTATAGTAATTGTAGTTCTATCGATCATATAAGCATAATATGGCTAATAATATGAGTCAGATTGATAATAATAAGAGTAATAGGTATAGTAATTGTCGTTCTATCGACCATATCTGCATAATATGGTTAATAATATGAGTTAGATTGATAATAGTGAGTGTAATAAGTATAGTAATTGTAGTTCCATTGCTCAGATAAGCATAATATGATTAATAATATGAGTTAGATGAATAATGATAAGAGTAATAAGTATAGTAATTATCGTTCTCCCGATCATACAAGCATAATATGGCTAATAATATGAGTTAGATTGATAATAATAAGAGCAGTAAGTATAGTAATTGCCGTTCTATCGATCACATAAGCATAATATGGCTAATAATATCAGTTAGATTGATAATAATAAGAGTAGTGAGCATAGTAATTGTCGTTCTATCGATCATATAAGCATAGTATGTCTAACAATATGAGTTAGATTGATAATAATAAGAGTAATAATATGAGTTAGATTGATAATAATAAGAGTAATGAGTATAGTAGTTGTAGTTCTATCGATCATGTCTGCATAATACGGTTAATAATATGAGCTAGATTGATAATAATAAGAGTAATAAGTATAGTAATTGTAGTTCTATCGATCATATAAGCATAATATGGCTAATAATGTGGGTTAGATTGATAATAATAAGAGTATTAAGTATAGTAATTATCGTTCCACCGATCATACAAGCATAATGTGGCTAATAATATGAGTTAGATTGATAATAATAAGTCTAATAAGTGTAGTAATTATCGTTCTACCGATCATATAAGCATAATATGGCTAATAATATGAGTTCGATTGATAATAATAAGAGTAATAAGTATAGTAATTGTAGTTCTATCGATCATATAAGCATAATATGGCTAATAATATGAGTTAGATTGATAATAATACGAGTAATGAGTATAGTAATTTTCGTTCTATCGATCATATAAGCATAAGATGGCAAATAATATGAGTTAGATTGATAATAATAAGAGTAATAAGTATAGTAATTGTCGTTCTATCGATCATATAAGCATAATATGGCTAACAATGTGAGTTAGATTGATAATAATAAGACTAATAAGTATAGTAATTGTAGTTCTATCGATCATATAAGCATAATATGGCTAATAATATGAGTTCGATTGATAATAATATGAGTAATAAGTATAGTAATTGTAGTTCTATCGATCATATAAGCATAATATGGCTAATAATATGAGTCAGATTGATAATAATAAGAGTAATAAGTATAGTAATTGTCGTTCTATCGATCATATAAGCATAATATGGCTAACAATGTGAGTTAGATTGATAATAATAAGACTAATAAGTATAGTAATTGTAGTTCTATCGATCATATAAGCATAATATGGCTAATAATATGAGTTCGATTGATAATAATATGAGTAATAAGTATAGTAATTGTAGTTCTATCGATCATATAAGCATAATATGGCTAATAATATGAGTCAGATTGATAATAATAAGAGTAATAGGTATAGTAATTGTCGTTCTATCGACCATATCTGCATAATATGGTTAATAATATGAGTTAGATTGATAATAGTGAGTGTAATAAGTATAGTAATTGTAGTTCCATTGCTCAGATAAGCATAATATGATTAATAATATGAGTTAGATGAATAATGATAAGAGTAATAAGTATAGTAATTATCGTTCTCCCGATCATACAAGCATAATATGGCTAATAATATGAGTTAGATTGATAATAATAAGAGCAGTAAGTATAGTAATTGCCGTTCTATCGATCACATAAGCATAATATGGCTAATAATATCAGTTAGATTGATAATAATAAGAGTAGTGAGCATAGTAATTGTCGTTCTATCGATCATATAAGCATAGTATGTCTAACAATATGAGTTAGATTGATAATAATAAGAGTAATAATATGAGTTAGATTGATAATAATAAGAGTAATGAGTATAGTAGTTGTAGTTCTATCGATCATATAAGCATAATATGGCTAATAATGTGAGTTAGATTGATAATAATAAGAGTAAAAAGTATAGTAATTGTCGTTCTATCGATCATATAAGCATAATATGGCTAATAATATGAGTTAGATTGATAATAATAAGACTAATAAGTATAGTAGTTGTCGTTCTATCGATCATATAAGCATAATATGGCTAATAATATGAGTCAGATTGATAATAATAAGAGTAATAAGTATAGTAATTGTCGTTCTATCGACCATATCTGCATAATATGGTTAATAATATGAGTTGGATTCATAATAATAAGAGTAAAAAGTATAGTAATTGTCGTTCTATCGATCATATAAGCATAATATGGCTATCAATGTGAGTTAGATTGATAATAATAGGACTAATAAGTATAGTAATTGTAGTTCTATCGATCATATAAGCATAAGATGGCAAATAATATGAGTTAGATTGATAATAATAAGAGTAATAAGTATAGTAATTGTCGTTTTATCGATCATATAAGCATAATATGGCTAACAATGTGAGTTAGATTGATAATAATAAGAGTAATAAGTATAGTAATTGTCGTTCTATCCACCATATCTGCATTATATGGTTAATAATATGAGTTAGATTGATAATAATAAGAGTAAAAAGTATAGTAATTGTCGTTCTATCGATCATATAATCATAATATGGCTAATAATATGAGTTAGATTGATATAATAAGAGTAATGAGTTTAGTAATTGGCGTTCTGTCGATCATATAGGCATAATATGACTAATAATAAGAGTTAGATTGATAATAATAAGAGTATTAAGTATAGTAATTATCGTTCCACCGATCATACAAGCATAATGTGGCTAATAATATGAGTTAGATTGATAATAATAAGTGTAATAAGTATAGTAATTATCGTTCCACCGATCATACAAGCATAATGTGGCTAATAATATGAGTTAGATTGATAATAATAAGTGTAATAAGTATAGTAATTATCGTTCTACCGATCATATAAGCATAATATTTCTAATAATATGAGTTAGATTGATAATAATAAGAGTAAAAAGTATAGTAATGGTCGTTCTATCGATCATATAAGCATTATATGGCTAATAATATGAGTTAGATTGATAATAATAAGAGTAATAAGTATAGTAATTGTCGTTCTATCGATCATATAAGCATAATATGGCTAACAATGTGAGTTAGATTGATAATAATAAGACTAATAAGTATAGTAATTGTAGTTCTATCGATCATATAAGCATAAGATGGCAAATAATATGAGTTAGATTGATAATAATAAGAGTAATAAGTATAGTAATTGTCGTTTTATCGATCATATAAGCATAATATGGCTAACAATGTGAGTTAGATTGATAATAATAAGAGTAATAAGTATAGTAATTGTCGTTCTATCGACCATATCTGCATTATATGGTTAATAATATGAGTTAGATTGATAATAATAAGAGAAAAAGTATAGTAATTGTCGTTCTATCGATCATATAATCATAATATGGCTAATAATATGAGTTAGATTGATAATAATAAGACTAATAAGTATAGTAATTGTAGTTCTATCGATCATATAAGCATAATATGGCTAATAATATGAGTCAGATTGATAATAATAAGAGTAATAGGTATAGTAATTGTCGTTCTATCGACCATATCTGCATAATATGGTTAATAATATGAGTTAGATTGATAATAGTGAGTGTAATAAGTATAGTAATTGTAGTTCCATTGCTCAGATAAGCATAATATGATTAATAATATGAGTTAGATGAATAATGATAAGAGTAATAAGTATAGTAATTATCGTTCTCCCGATCATACAAGCATAATATGGCTAATAATATGAGTTAGATTGATAATAATAAGAGCAGTAAGTATAGTAATTGCCGTTCTATCGATCACATAAGCATAATATGGCTAATAATATCAGTTAGATTGATAATAATAAGAGTAGTGAGCATAGTAATTGTCGTTCTATCGATCATATAAGCATAGTATGTCTAACAATATGAGTTAGATTGATAATAATAAGAGTAATAATATGAGTTAGATTGATAATAATAAGAGTAATGAGTATAGTAGTTGTAGTTCTATCGATCATGTCTGCATAATACGGTTAATAATATGAGCTAGATTGATAATAATAAGAGTAATAAGTATAGTAATTGTAGTTCTATCGATCATATAAGCATAATATGGCTAATAATGTGGGTTAGATTGATAATAATAAGAGTATTAAGTATAGTAATTATCGTTCCACCGATCATACAAGCATAATGTGGCTAATAATATGAGTTAGATTGATAATAATAAGTCTAATAAGTGTAGTAATTATCGTTCTACCGATCATATAAGCATAATATGGCTAATAATATGAGTTCGATTGATAATAATAAGAGTAATAAGTATAGTAATTGTAGTTCTATCGATCATATAAGCATAATATGGCTAATAATATGAGTTAGATTGATAATAATACGAGTAATGAGTATAGTAATTTTCGTTCTATCGATCATATAAGCATAAGATGGCAAATAATATGAGTTAGATTGATAATAATAAGAGTAATAAGTATAGTAATTGTCGTTCTATCGATCATATAAGCATAATATGGCTAACAATGTGAGTTAGATTGATAATAATAAGACTAATAAGTATAGTAATTGTAGTTCTATCGATCATATAAGCATAATATGGCTAATAATATGAGTTCGATTGATAATAATATGAGTAATAAGTATAGTAATTGTAGTTCTATCGATCATATAAGCATAATATGGCTAATAATATGAGTCAGATTGATAATAATAAGAGTAATAAGTATAGTAATTGTCGTTCTATCGATCATATAAGCATAATATGGCTAACAATGTGAGTTAGATTGATAATAATAAGACTAATAAGTATAGTAATTGTAGTTCTATCGATCATATAAGCATAATATGGCTAATAATATGAGTTCGATTGATAATAATATGAGTAATAAGTATAGTAATTGTAGTTCTATCGATCATATAAGCATAATATGGCTAATAATATGAGTCAGATTGATAATAATAAGAGTAATAGGTATAGTAATTGTCGTTCTATCGACCATATCTGCATAATATGGTTAATAATATGAGTTAGATTGATAATAGTGAGTGTAATAAGTATAGTAATTGTAGTTCCATTGCTCAGATAAGCATAATATGATTAATAATATGAGTTAGATGAATAATGATAAGAGTAATAAGTATAGTAATTATCGTTCTCCCGATCATACAAGCATAATATGGCTAATAATATGAGTTAGATTGATAATAATAAGAGCAGTAAGTATAGTAATTGCCGTTCTATCGATCACATAAGCATAATATGGCTAATAATATCAGTTAGATTGATAATAATAAGAGTAGTGAGCATAGTAATTGTCGTTCTATCGATCATATAAGCATAGTATGTCTAACAATATGAGTTAGATTGATAATAATAAGAGTAATAATATGAGTTAGATTGATAATAATAAGAGTAATGAGTATAGTAGTTGTAGTTCTATCGATCATATAAGCATAATATGGCTAATAATGTGAGTTAGATTGATAATAATAAGAGTAAAAAGTATAGTAATTGTCGTTCTATCGATCATATAAGCATAATATGGCTAATAATATGAGTTAGATTGATAATAATAAGACTAATAAGTATAGTAGTTGTCGTTCTATCGATCATATAAGCATAATATGGCTAATAATATGAGTCAGATTGATAATAATAAGAGTAATAAGTATAGTAATTGTCGTTCTATCGACCATATCTGCATAATATGGTTAATAATATGAGTTGGATTCATAATAATAAGAGTAAAAAGTATAGTAATTGTCGTTCTATCGATCATATAAGCATAATATGGCTATCAATGTGAGTTAGATTGATAATAATAGGACTAATAAGTATAGTAATTGTAGTTCTATCGATCATATAAGCATAAGATGGCAAATAATATGAGTTAGATTGATAATAATAAGAGTAATAAGTATAGTAATTGTCGTTTTATCGATCCTATAAGCATAATATGGCTAACAATGTGAGTTAGATTGATAATAATAAGAGTAATAAGTATAGTAATTGTCGTTCTATCCACCATATCTGCATTATATGGTTAATAATATGAGTTAGATTGATAATAATAAGAGTAAAAAGTATAGTAATTGTCGTTCTATCGATCATATAATCATAATATGGCTAATAATATGAGTTAGATTGATATAATAAGAGTAATGAGTTTAGTAATTGGCGTTCTGTCGATCATATAGGCATAATATGACTAATAATAAGAGTTAGATTGATAATAATAAGAGTATTAAGTATAGTAATTATCGTTCCACCGATCATACAAGCATAATGTGGCTAATAATATGAGTTAGATTGATAATAATAAGTGTAATAAGTATAGTAATTATCGTTCCACCGATCATACAAGCATAATGTGGCTAATAATATGAGTTAGATTGATAATAATAAGTGTAATAAGTATAGTAATTATCGTTCTACCGATCATATAAGCATAATATGGCTAATAATATGAGTTAGATTGATAATAATAAGAGTAAAAAGTATAGTAATGGTCGTTCTATCGATCATATAAGCATTATATGGCTAATAATATGAGTTAGATTGATAATAATAAGAGTAATAAGTATAGTAATTGTCGTTCTATCGATCATATAAGCATAATATGGCTAACAATGTGAGTTAGATTGATAATAATAAGACTAATAAGTATAGTAATTGTAGTTCTATCGATCATATAAGCATAAGATGGCAAATAATATGAGTTAGATTGATAATAATAAGAGTAATAAGTATAGTAATTGTCGTTTTATCGATCATATAAGCATAATATGGCTAACAATGTGAGTTAGATTGATAATAATAAGAGTAATAAGTATAGTAATTGTCGTTCTATCGACCATATCTGCATTATATGGTTAATAATATGAGTTAGATTGATAATAATAAGAGAAAAAGTATAGTAATTGTCGTTCTATCGATCATATAATCATAATATGGCTAATAATATGAGTTAGATTGATAATAATAAGACTAATAAGTATAGTAATTGTAGTTCTATCGATCATATAAGCATAATATGGCTAATAATATGAGTCAGATTGATAATAATAAGAGTAATAGGTATAGTAATTGTCGTTCTATCGACCATATCTGCATAATATGGTTAATAATATGAGTTAGATTGATAATAGTGAGTGTAATAAGTATAGTAATTGTAGTTCCATTGCTCAGATAAGCATAATATGATTAATAATATGAGTTAGATGAATAATGATAAGAGTAATAAGTATAGTAATTATCGTTCTCCCGATCATACAAGCATAATATGGCTAATAATATGAGTTAGATTGATAATAATAAGAGCAGTAAGTATAGTAATTGCCGTTCTATCGATCACATAAGCATAATATGGCTAATAATATCAGTTAGATTGATAATAATAAGAGTAGTGAGCATAGTAATTGTCGTTCTATCGATCATATAAGCATAGTATGTCTAACAATATGAGTTAGATTGATAATAATAAGAGTAATAATATGAGTTAGATTGATAATAATAAGAGTAATGAGTATAGTAGTTGTAGTTCTATCGATCATGTCTGCATAATACGGTTAATAATATGAGCTAGATTGATAATAATAAGAGTAATAAGTATAGTAATTGTAGTTCTATCGATCATATAAGCATAATATGGCTAATAATGTGGGTTAGATTGATAATAATAAGAGTATTAAGTATAGTAATTATCGTTCCACCGATCACACAAGCATAATGTGGCTAATAATATGAGTTAGATTGATAATAATAAGTCTAATAAGTGTAGTAATTATCGTTCTACCGATCATATAAGCATAATATGGCTAATAATATGAGTTAGATTGATAATAATAAGAGTAATGAGTATAGTAATTGTCGTTCTATCGACCATATCTGCATAATATGGTTAATAATATGAGTTAGATTGATAATAATAAGAGTAAAAAGTATAGTAATTGTCGTTCTATCGATCATATAATCATAATATGGCTAATAATATGAGTTAGATTGATATAATAAGAGTAATGAGTTTAGTAATTGGCGTTCTGTCGATCATATAAGCATAATATGACTAATAATAAGAGTTAGATTGATAATAATAAGAGTATTAAGTATAGTAATTATCGTTCCACCGATCATACAAGCATAATGTGGCTAATAATATGAGTTAGATTGATAATAATAAGTGTAATAAGTATAGTAATTATCGTTCCACCGATCATACAAGCATAATGTGGCTAATAATATGAGTTAGATTGATAATAATAAGAGTAATGAGTATAGTAATTGTCGTTCTATCGACCATATCTGCATAATATGGTTAATAATATGAGTTAGATTGATAATAATAAGACTAATAAGTATAGTAATTGTCGTTCTATCGATCATATAAGCATAATATGGCTAATAATATGAGTCAGATTGATAATAATAAGAGTAATAAGTATAGTAATTGTCGTTCTATCGACCATATCTGCATAATATGCTTAATAATATGAGTTAGATTGATAATAATAAGAGTAAAAAGTATAGTAATTGTCGTTCTATCGATCATATAATCATAATATGGCTAATAATATGAGTTAGATTGATAGTGATAAGAGTAAAAAGTATAGTAATTGTCGTTCTATCGATCATAGAATCATAATATGGCTAATAATATGAGTTAGATTGATAATAATAAGACTAATAAGTATAGTAATTGTCGTTCTATCGATCATGTAAGCATAATATGGCTAATAATATGAGTCAGATTGATAATAATAAGAGTAATAAGTATAGTAATTGTCGTTCTATCGACCATATCTGCATAATATGGTTAATAATATGAGTTAGATTGATAATAGTGAGTGTAATCAGTATAGTAATTGTCGTTCTGTCCATCATATAAGCATAGAAAGGCTAATAATATGAGTTCGATTGATAATAATAAGAGTAATAAGTATAGTAATTGTCGTTCTATCGATCATATAAGCATAATATGGCTAATAATATGAGTTAGATTGATAATAATAAGACTAATAAGTATAGTAATTGTCGTTCTATCGATCATAAAAGCATAGTATGGCTAATAATATGAGTTAGATTGATAATAGTGAGTGTAATAAGTATAGTAATTGTCGTTCTGTCGATCATATAAGCATAGTATGGCTAATAATATGAGTTAGATTGATAATAGTGAGTGCAATAAGTATAGTAATTGTCGTTCTGTCGATCATATAAGCATAGTATGGCTAATAATATGAGTTCGATTGATAATAATAAGAGTAACAAGTATAGTAATTGTAGTTCTATCGATCATATAAGCATAATATGGCAAATAATATGAGTTAGACTGATAATAATAAGAGTAATAAGTATAGTAATTGTCGTTCTATCGATCACATAAGCATAATATGGCTAATAATATTAGTTAGATTGATAATAATAAGAGTAGTGAGTATAGTAATTGTCGTTCTATCGATCATATAAGCATAATATGGCTAACAATATGAGTTAGATTGATAATAATAAGAGTAATGAGTATAGTAATTGTCGTTCTATCGACCATATCTGCATAATATGGTTAATAATATGAGTTAGATTGATAATAATAAGAGTAAAAAGTATAGTAATTGTCGTTCTATCGATCATATAATCATAATATGGCTAATAATATGAGTTAGATTGATAATAATAAGAGTAATGAGTTTAGTAATTGGCGTTCTGTCGATCATATAAGCATAATATGGCTAATAATATGAGTTAGATTGATAATAATAAGAGTATTAAGTATAGTAATTATCGTTCCACCGATCATACAAGCATAATGTGGCTAATAATATGAGTTAGATTGATAATAATAAGTGTAATAAGTATAGTAATTATCGTTCCACCGATCATACAAGCATAATGTGGCTAATAATATGAGTTAGATTGATAATAATGAGTGTAATAAGTATAGTAATTATCGTTCTACCGATCATATAAGCATAATATGGCTAATAATATGAGTTAGATTGATAATAATAAGAGTAAAAAGTATAGTAATTGTCGTTCTATCGATCATATAAGCATTATATGGCTAATAATATGAGTTAGATTGATAATAATAAGACTAATAAGTATAGTAATTGTCGTTCTATCGATCATATAAGCATAATATGGCTAATAATATGAGTCAGATTGATAATAATAAGAGTAATAAGTATAGTAATTGTCGTTCTATCGACCATATCTGCATAATATGCTTAATAATATGAGTTAGATTGATAATAATAAGAGTAAAAAGTATAGTAATTGTCGTTCTATCGATCATATAATCATAATATGGCTAATAATATGAGTTAGATTGATAGTGATAAGAGTAAAAAGTATAGTAATTGTCGTTCTATCGATCATAGAATCATAATATGGCTAATAATATGAGTTAGATTGATAATAATAAGACTAATAAGTATAGTAATTGTCGTTCTATCGATCATATAAGCATAATATGGCTAATAATATGAGTTAGATTGATAATAATACGAGTAATGAGTATAGTAATTTTCGTTCTATCGATCATATAAGCATAAGATGGCAAATAATATGAGTTAGATTGATAATAATAAGAGTAATAAGTATAGTAATTGTCGTTCTATCGATCATATAAGCATAATATGGCTAACAATGTGAGTTAGATTGATAATAATAAGACTAATAAGTATAGTAATTGTAGTTCTATCGATCATATAAGCATAAGATGGCAAATAATATGAGTTAGATTGATAATAATAAGAGTAATAAGTATAGTAATTGTCGTTTTATCGATCATATAAGCATAATATGGCTAACAATATGAGTTAGATTGATAATAATAAGAGTAATAAGTATAGTAATTGTCGTTCTATCGACCATATCTGCATTATATGGTTAATAATATGAGTTAGATTGATAATAATAAGAGTAAAAAGTATAGTAATTGTCGTTCTATCGATCATATAATCATAATATGGCTAATAGTATGAGTTAGATTGATAATAATAAGACTAATAAGTATAGTAATTGTAGTTCTATCGATCATATAAGCATAATATGGCTAATAATATGAGTTCGATTGATAATAATATGAGTAATAAGTATAGTAATTGTAGTTCTATCGATCATATAAGCATAATATGGCTAATAATATGAGTCAGATTGATAATAATAAGAGTAATAGGTATAGTAATTGTCGTTCTATCGACCATATCTGCATAATATGGTTAATAATATGAGTTAGATTGATAATAGAGAGTGTAATAAGTATAGTAATTGTAGTTCCATTGCTCAGATAAGCATAATATGATTAATAATATGAGTTAGATGAATAATGATAAGAGTAATAAGTATAGTAATTATCGTTCTCCCGATCATACAAGCATAATATGGCTAATAATATGAGTTAGATTGATAATAATAAGAGCAGTAAGTATAGTAATTGCCGTTCTATCGATCACATAAGCATAATATGGCTAATAATATCAGTTAGATTGATAATAATAAGAGTAGTGAGCATAGTAATTGTCGTTCTATCGATCATATAAGCATAGTATGTCTAACAATATGAGTTAGATTGATAATAATAAGAGTAATGAGTATAGTAGTTGTAGTTCTATCGATCATGTCTGCATAATATGGTTAATAATATGAGTTAGATTGATAATAATAAGAGTAAAAAGTATAGTAATTGTCGTTCTATCGATCATATAATCATAATATGGCTAATAATATGAGTTAGATTGATATAATAAGAGTAATGAGTTTAGTAATTGGCGTTCTGTCGATCATATAAGCATAATATGACTAATAATAAGAGTTAGATTGATAATAATAAGAGTATTAAGTATAGTAATTATCGTTCCACCGATCATACAAGCATAATGTGGCTAATAATATGAGTTAGATTGATAATAATAAGTGTAATAAGTATAGTAATTATCGTTCCACCCGATCATACAAGCATAATGTGGCTAATAATATGAGTTAGATTGATAATAATAAGTGTAATAAGTATAGTAATTATCGTTCTACCGATCATATAAGCATAATATGGCTAATAATATGAGTTAGATTGATAATAATAAGAGTAAAAAGTATAGTAATTGTCGTTCTATCGACCATATCTGCATAATATGGTTAATAATATGAGTTAGATTGATAATAATAAGAGTAAAAAGTATAGTAATTGTCGTTCTATCGATCATATAATCATAATATGGCTAATAATATGAGTTAGATTGATAGTAATAAGACTAATAAGTATAGTAATTGTCGTTCTATCGATCATATAAGCATAATATGGCTAATAATATGAGTTAGAATGATAATAGCGAGTGTAATAAGTATAGTAATTTTAGTTCTATTGCTCATATAAGTATAATATGATTAATAATATGAGTTAGATTGATAATAATAAGAGTGATAAGTACAGTAATTATCGTTCTAACGACCATATAAGCATAATATGGCTAATAATATGAGTTAGATTGATAATAGTGAGTGCAATATGTATAGTAATTGTCGTTCTGTCGATCATATAAGCATAGTATGGCTAATAATATGAGTTCGATTGATAATAATAAGAGTAATAAGTATAGTAATTGTAGTTCTATCGATCATATAAGCATAATATGGCTAATAATATGAGTTAGATTGATAATAATACGAGTAATGAGTATAGTAATTTTCGTTCTATCGATCATATAAGCATAAGATGGCAAATAATATGAGTTAGATTGATAATAATAAGAGTAATAAGTATAGTAATTGTCGTTCTATCGATCATATAAGCATAATATGGCTAACAATGTGAGTTAGATTGATAATAATAAGACTAATAAGTATAGTAATTGTAGTTCTATCGATCATATAAGCATAATATGGCTAATAATATGAGTTCGATTGATAATAATATGAGTAATAAGTATAGTAATTGTAGTTCTATCGATCATATAAGCATAATATGGCTAATAATATGAGTCAGATTGATAATAATAAGAGTAATAGGTATAGTAATTGTCGTTCTATCGACCATATCTGCATAATATGGTTAATAATATGAGTTGGATTCATAATAATAAGAGTAAAAAGTATAGTAATTGTCGTTCTATCGATCATATAAGCATAATATGGCTATCAATGTGAGTTAGATTGATAATAATAGGACTAATAAGTATAGTAATTGTAGTTCTATCGATCATATAAGCATAAGATGGCAAATAATATGAGTTAGATTGATAATAATAAGAGTAATAAGTATAGTAATTGTCGTTCTATCGACCATATCTGCATAATATGCTTAATAATATGAGTTAGATTGATAATAATAAGAGTAAAAAGTATAGTAATTGTCGTTCTATCGATCATATAATCATAATATGGCTAATAATATGAGTTAGATTGATAGTGATAAGAGTAAAAAGTATAGTAATTGTCGTTCTATCGATCATAGAATCATAATATGGCTAATAATATGAGTTAGATTGATAATAATAAGACTAATAAGTATAGTAATTGTCGTTCTATCGATCATATAAGCATAATATGGCTAATAATATGAGTTAGATTGATAATAATACGAGTAATGAGTATAGTAATTTTCG